>NC_047128.1:4766703-5066703 GCF_009829125.3 Periophthalmus magnuspinnatus | reverse complement strand
TAGTAGTAGTAGTAACAGAAGTAGCAGCAGTAGCAGTAGAAGCAGTAGTAGCAGAAGCAGAAGCAGTAGCAGTGGTAGTACTAGTAGTACTAGGAGCAGCATTAGCAGTAGGAATAGTAGTAGTAGCAGCAGCAGCAGTAGTAGTAGTAACAGTAGTAGTAGTAATAGCATTAGTAGTAGTAGCAGCAATAGTAGTAGCAGTAGTAGTACTTGCAGCAGTACCAAACATGAATTATTTCCCTAGACATCTCCATGTTTAAGAAGGTGTCAAATTACAATAGCAAAGCCCTAATCAGAGCACCTCAGTGAAAGATAATAATGGTTTTTAATTACTCGACTCCTCTCACATCTGTGGATAATTATTAGCTCATTAGCACACAAATCGTTACCTGCTCGTCTGAACCAAGTACAGCCTGCTACTGCTAATTACGTTTCCCTTTTGTAAGAATTGGTCCAATTCAGAGATTTTGTTTCCCCTCAAATGATCTGATATCTGATACACTGTCTCACTGTTGTGGAAATGTAAAAATGGATAATATCGCAATTAAAGTTATGGAGATGTTCAAAATTAGAATAAGAAGTTGTCTATAATTAAAGGGCCATTACGCAGTTTTTCATGTAATTAAAGGCGCTGTTCCTGACTTTTTGAAAAGTGAAAAACAGAACTGGTTCATTTTAAACAGTCTACTAAACAAAACCCAACTCCACGTATGTTTTTGATGAGGTAAAAAACAATTATAACATGGCTTAAAGCTCACAAGAGTCAATTTGGTATAATATAGGATCTTTAAATATTGCCTATAAACCGAAAACTGAAACCCAAACCCACTCAAAGTCAATTATTGTCTTGGTGTGAAGCTGTAAATATGAAGTTAATTTTGCACTGCGGTGGTAAGAATATCGACAGTTTGGTTTATGCTGTTTTTGTTGACCCTGGTTCATCCAGGAAACCAGAGCAGCCAGAGGAAATCGACCCAGACACAGGAAGTAAACTCTTGAAAACAACAAGTCCACAATTTATTTATTTTTTTCTCTGAGTCCAGAAATAAACGCAGGACCAACTCTCGTATTCATGAACCTTTCTTTGAATACAGAAAAAAACGGTCACAATGTACTTCTCTAAAACAAAATCACAGTGTTCTTTTGCAGCTATTGCATTGTTTTTCTGATGCACTGCAAACATACTGGCACTTTACTTACCTCTTGCACTCTAAATAATACTGACCCCTTGCAAGTGCTGCAATTTTACTTTTATTTTACTATTTTATTGTTGCTGTTTTACTTGTTTTAGTCTGTTGAACACTGAATATTTGTACTTTTGAATTCTTGCACCAATTTGTATTGTATTGTTTTTATATTGTACGTGTTAATTGTTGTTTTAATTGTTGTTTAATTGTTGTGTTAATTGTTGTTTTAGGACTACAGATGGAAAGTAGCATTATGCTAAATCTGGTGCAGCCATCTTTTTAATGTAACTGCACATTGTCCTTTAAATAAATAAATAAATTGACCTACAAAATATCCCATATACTGTGTCTTACCATCGTCCTGCCAATGAAACTTCAGTTATAAATTACATTACTTTTACAAGCTGGACAAACACATGTTAATGAATATGCACTGTCCCATGTCATGATAACAAAATAAGCAAATATTATTAAATGCACTTAAGCAAATGTGAGAGAGGTCTAAAAAAGTTTATTGTCTATAATTAAAGGGCGGTTATGGTTATCTGTATTTTGCATGTAATTAAAGGCACTGAACGTGAAAATCAGAACTAGTTTTAAACAAAGTTATTCCTCCCTTAACTTGTTCCATTCAGAGCATCGTAATTACTCACCACAATGAACTTATGAGCACTGTCACAGTAAAGCTAACAACTAGTATCAATACAATAAAATACTTTCTTATTAGATGCAGGCAGCAACTCTTGTATTCGCCTACAAATGTGTTACTTTGTTTCTGAAAATTACATTTACAAGCTGGGCTAACACATGTTAAATAATGTGCACTGTTCCATATTTAATAAAAAAAAAAAAAAAACATAATATTACTGATACACTTAAGCAAATGTGCTCTCAAATACTATGTCTGAATCTCTACTGCAAATATAGCCATGACAGGTCTAATAACAGAGCTGCTTTTCGTATCTATAGGTAACAATTTGAACTCAGGATCACCGCCCTATGTCATCTGGAAATTCTATAAATGGTAAATGTCATGTCTTTATATAACGCTTTCCGTCTTCAAGGCACTCAAAGCTCCTGACATAAAGGAACTGTTCACCCATTTACACACACATTCACTCACGAGATGGGTTAAGTGCCTTGCCCAAAAACACAACATCTGGCTCTGGACATGACCGCTCAACCAATCATGCTAATGACAAGAGCAGGATTCAAAATGCCAACTTTCAGATCAGTGGAGAAATGCTCTACCAACTCAGCTACTGTCACCCCAAATGTAATTACTTTGTTTTAAAGTAGCCTGCTATTGGGATTGATAGTAGCAATAGTAATAGTAGTTTTTTGGAGTAGTAGCTAACCAGCTGTCCTTCCTTAAACTGCTTACACCTTCGATATCACCATCATAATCATCTGGATAATTGCAGTGCTGGAATTGCCAATCTCTGCTAAACAAAAGGTAAAAAGTAGCTGTTAACAGCCCAGTACAAAGCTCACAGGAGTCAGTTTTGTGTCATATATGGCCTTTAATTACTTGAGTACTTCTACTGCAATAGGCCTAGTTCAGCATGATTTTTGCAGTAAAATGCAAGCTCAAGCTCTTGGTTTCTGCGGTTGATGTGAAACTTGCGTCCATCAACACAACACAGCAAATCCAAACAACTCACACACATTTCCCACTCATTACAGAAGTTTAGAGCAATGCCAACACAAGAACAAAACAGCAGCTGCACACGTCACTAAATAATTAAGATAAATTGCTTCATATAGAGAAATTAAACTTAATATGGGCTTTGTGCTTATTCACAACATACAACATAACGAAAGAATGAGTTTTAAATAAGGTCTGTATAGGAACAATATAGTGATATAGCCCCAAAAGCATGAAATATTCACTGTTATGGTTCATGTCAAAAACAGTTAGTCCATCCATCAATTTTCTTCCGCTTATCCAGGGCCGGGTCCAGGGCAGCAGTCTAAGCAGGGACTCCCAGACTTCCCTCACCCCAGACACGTCATCCAGCTCCTCCGGTGGGACCCCAAGGTGTTCCCAGGCCAGCCGAGAGACATAGTCCCTCCAGCGTCTTCCCAGGGTCTTCCCCGGGGCCTCCTCCCGGTGGGACACGCCCAGAACATCTCCCTAGGGAGGCATCCAGGAGGCAACCATGAGCAGATGCCCGAGTCACTTCAGCTGGCTCCTCTCGACGTGTAGGAGCAGCGGCTCTACTCCAAGCTCCTCCCGTGTGACTGAGCTCCTCACCCTATCCCTAAGGGTGCGTCCAGCCACCCTGCGGAGGAAACCCATTTCGGCCGCTTGTATCTGTGATCTTGTCCTTTCGGTCATTACCCAGAGCTCATGACCATAGGTGAGGGTAGGAACGTAGATTGACCGGTAAATTGAGAGCTTCACCTTCCGGCTCAGCTCCTTCTTTACCACAACGGACCGATACAGCGACCGCATCACTGCAGACGCTGCACTGATCTGCCTGTCAATCTCACGCTCCATCCTTCCTTCACTCGTGAACAAGACCCCGAGATACTTGAACTCCTCCACATGAGGCAGAGACTCACCACCCACCCGGAGAGGGCAAACCACCTTTTTCCCGTCGAGAACCTTGGCCTCGGATTTGGAGGAGCTGATTCTCATCCCAGCCGCTTCACACTCGGCTGCAAACCGCCCCAGTGCCTGCTGCAGGTCCTGGCTCGAAGAAGCCATCAGGACAACATCATCTGCAAACAGCAGAGATGAAATCCTGTGTTTCCTGAACCAGACCCCCTCCGGCCGCTGGCTGCGCCTAGAAATTCTGTCCATAAATATAATGAACAGAACCGGTGACAAAGGGCAGCCCTGGCGGAGTCCAACATGCACCGGGAACAGGTCTGACTTACTGCTGGCAATGCGAACACAGCTCCTGCTCCAGTCATACAGGGACCAGAGAGCCCTTAACAAAGAGCCCCGGATCCCACACTCCCGGAGCACCCCCCAACGGACACCACGAGGGACACAGTTGAATGCCTTCTCCAGATCCACAAAACACATGTGGACTGGTTGGGCAAACTCCCATGAACCCTCGAGGACCCAATGGAGAGTATAGAGCTGGTCCAGTGTTCCATGACCGGGACAAAAATCACACTGCTCCTCTTGAATCTGAGGTTCGACTATCGGTCAGATTCTCCTCCAGTATCCTGGAGTAGACCTTACCAGGAAGGCTGAGGAGTGTGATTCCCCTGTAATTGGAAAATACCCTCCGGTCCCCCTTATACAGAGGGACCACCACCCCGGTCTGCCAGTCCAGTGGTACTGTCCCCGACCACCACGCGATGTTGCAGAGACGTGTCAGCCAAGACAGTCCCACAACATCCAGAGACTTGAGGTACTCGGAACGGATCTCGTCCACCCCCGGAGCTTTTCCACCGAGGAGCTTGCCAACCACCTCGGTGACTTCAGCCAGGGCGATGGACGAGTCCACCTCCGGGTCCTGAGTCTCTGCTTCCTCCTCAGAAGACATGACGGGGGGATTGAGGAGATCCTCAAAGTATTCCTACCCCCGCCCGACAACATCCCCAGTCGAGGTCAGCTGCTCTCCACCCGCACTGTAGACAGGTTGGTGAAGCACTGCTTCCCCCTCCTGAGGCGTCGGACGGTTTGCCAGAATTTCTTTGAGGCCATACGATAGTCCTCCTCCATGGCCTCCCCAAACTCCTCCCAACCTCGAGTTTTTGCCTCTGTGACCGCACGAGCTGCGACATGCTTGGCCCACCTGTACTCATCGGCTGGCTCAGGAGTCCCACCAGCCAAAAAGGCTCTATAGGACTCCTCCTTCAGCTTGACGGCATCCCTTACGTCCGGTGTCCACCATGGGGTTCGGGGATTGCCGCCGCGACAAGCACCGCAGACCTTACGAGCGGCCGCATCGACAATAGAGGTGGAGAACATGGCCCACTCGGAGTCCATGTCCCCAGCCTCCCCCAGGAACAGGGAGAAGTTCTCCCGGAGGTGCGAGTTGAAGACCCCCCTTACAGAAGGCTCTGCCAGGCGTTCCCAACAGACCCTTACAATGCGCTTGGGCCTGCCAGGTCTGTCCGACTTCCTCCTCTGCCAGCGGATCCAACTCACCACCAGGTGGTGATCGGTTGACAGCTCAGCCCCTCTCTTCACCCGAGTGTCCAAGACATGCGGCCGGAGATCAGAAGACACAACAACAAAGTCGATCATCGACCTCCGACCTAGAGTGTCCTGGTGCCACGTGCACTGATGGACACCCTTGTGCTCGAACATAGCGTTTGTTATGGACAAACTGTGATTAGCACAGAAGTCCAATAACAAAACACCGCTCAGGTTCAGATCAGGGAGGCCGTTCTTCCCAATTACGCCCCTCCAGGTGTCACTGTCGTTACCCACATGGGCGTTGAAGTCCCCCAGGAGAACAACAGAGTTCTCCAAGAAAGCCGGGTACTCTGCACTGCTGTTTGGCCCGTAGGCTGACACAATAGTGAGACACCTGTCCCCGACCCGAAGGCGCAGGGACGTGACCCTCTCGTTCACCGGAGTGAACCCCAACACGAAGCGGTTGAGCTGTGGGGCAATGAGCAAGCCCATACCAGCTCGCCACCTCTCCCCGCGAGCAACGCCAGAGAAATGGAGAGTCCAGCCCCTCTCAAGGAGTTGGGTTCCAGAGCCCAAGCTGTGCGTGGAGGCGAGGCCGACTATATCTAGTCAGTAACGTTCAACCTCCCGCACAAGCTCCAGCTCCTTCCCCCCAGCGAGGTGACATTCCATGTCCCCAGAGCTAGTATCCATGTCCGGAGATCCGGTCGTCGAGGTTCCCGCCTTCGACCGCCGCCCAGATCTCCATGAACCAGCCCCTTACGGAACCTCTTGCGGGTGGTGGGTCCACATGAGGACGGCCCCACATCACTCCTTCGGGCTGAGTCCGGCCGGGCCCCGTGGGGAGAAGCCTGGCCACCAGGCGCTCGCGGTCGATCACCCACCCCAGGCCTGGCTCCAGGGTGGGGCCCCGGTAACGCCGGTCCGGACGACGTAGCTAGCCTTGATTTTACTCTTTTCATAAGGGGCTTCTGAACCGCTCTTAGTCAGACCCGTCTCCCTGGACCTGTTTGCCATGGGTGACCCTAGCAGGGGCATGAAGCCCCTGACAACATAGTTCCCAGGATCACTCAATTCGGGCACTCAAACCCCTCCACCACGTTAAGGTGGCGGTTCAGGGAGGGGGGGAAAAAACAGTTAGTGAACGGTATAATTTTAGGCGTTCCAAATCTCCGTTATGTTAAAGGGCTCATATTACACTATTTTCTGATCTATATTATAATGTTGTTTCCTCATCACTAACATACTTGGAGTTGCGTTGTTTTTTTTTTTCATTCACGCATGTTTAACACATAAATCCCGCATATTTAGGCTGAGTTCTTGTCTCAAACACTTCCACCTTCTGATGTCATGTGGTAATACAGAAAGTGCTCCACCATATTTTTAAACTCTATACAATTTCACTTGAATCATTTGGATGATTTCAGCCCTGGAATTGCCAATCTCTACTTAACTAAAGGTAAAAGGTAGCGGTTAACTAGAAAACTACCACTTCATGACATCACAAGGTGGAATAGAGCATTTTGAGCTTTGGAGATGTAAACAGACTAATAATAAAGTGTTACTCAAACATGTGTGAATGAAACAAAACACAACTCCAGGAATGTTTTTGAGGAGGTAACAGCATTATAACATGGCTTAAAACTCACAAGAAACTATTGTGCATAATATAGGACATTTAAGTAATGATACTCAATCATAGCACCAGAGCTATGGGGTAAGTTTGGCATGTGCTGCCCTTTAGTGGTGCCAATACAGTACTGCAACCTTTTCTTATATTGAACTGCAATGAACATGATAAACTGCATGATATTTTACTACAAAATAATATGATAACAAAGGTAATTAGTTAATAGTTTGTACTTGCTAACAAATGTAACAGTTACTGAAATTAAGTTAAATCAGACATATTGTGCTTGTGTCTGCTATATAGTTACATTCTAAGGACACCTGAGGATCATTATGTTATAATTTGGACATTTTAAATAGCAATATTCATCTAAAACAACTTAATGTAAGAGACAAGTTTACTGACTTCTACGTTATAAAACTGTGGTGCCCAATGGGAACTGACGTTGCAGTAAGCGTCATCACAACAAAGAGTCGGTGCCTCCTATCAATAGCTGCAGATCACACTAGCGAGCAGATTTTTTTTTTCATGGATACCTAAATGACTATGTAACTGATGAATGTATCACCGATTAAGAAAACAAAATTGGAGAACGGAGTGTGTACATCACAGTGGGTATGTACCGGTGGCGGTGAAAACGGGGATGATCAGCAATATGGCGTCTTGAATGTGATTAAAGATTGCTCAAACATGCACGAAGCATTCCAAATACAACTTAGAGAGGGTAAATGAGAAGAAAACAACTATAACCTGGTTAAAAGCTCTGAAAAGTTGATTTTGCAGAATAGGTCTGCTTTAAACTTAACTAAACCAGGTCCAAGCAGACCAACAGCAGGGACAATAACTGAACAAAAACACTACAGAAAAGCATTTAACAAAGATTATGGATTGTCAAACAAATTGATATCCATGGATGTTAAACATGTGTGAATGATTAACAATTTAAAATAATTACTATATGTTTTGAATGAGAAAAAGTTATTAAAATGTTTCATATAACAGGAAGCTGAACCCCAGGAATTGGTTATGGTTTCAAAATATATCAAGTATACAATCTTTTTCTTAGTTTTAGCATTTTGACTTCTAACACTAATCATGACATAAATATTGCTCAGTATTGGCGGATAAGAACAGCATCAGATCACAATTGCAATGTATATACTGCAGTGGTAGAACGTAACAAAGTAAAAGTAGTAAAGTACTGTAGTTAAGTATAAATTTTAGATATCTGTACTTGACTTGAGTACATTTTTAAGTGGATACAGTTTTACTACACTACATTTTTGAACAGGACTGAATAGTGAAAGCATTTTTTATTATTTGAGACCTGCTAAAAAGTCTGAGTGGTTTATTTTTAACAAGTTCATAATTTGAGCTGGCAAAAATATACAAATAAATACAGCTAGCCAAAATGTTGAATTGTTTCTATTGAGCAAAAATCTTTATCAAAATCACTACATTTGAAGCTTTATTAGATCTCAAAAATACATAAAGTACTTTTTAAGAGGGTACTTTAATACTTTTACTCAAGTGCATTTTTTCATGTGATACTTTTACGTGAGTATTTTTTGCTCTGGTATCTGTACTTTTACTTAAGTAACAAAACTGAGTACCTCTTCCACCACTGATATATTGTCATAGCTCTATATCCTTCCATTACATAAACCATAAATCATACTCACAGAAGTTCCCGGGCGGCTGTAGACTGTGCTTGGTCATAGCGCACCATCCAACCGGGAAAATGTCTCTGGAGTCGTAGGGGCACCAGTAGTCGAAGGCCCCCCTCCATCCATCAAACATGACAAAAATCTCCTGACCTCTGATCTCTCCCACCGTGGCGGGACAGATCAGGTAGGGGTTCTTCCGGTCCACTGCCTCCAGCTTCATTCCGGGCTGGAACATGTTTTTGGCGGGACTCACTGGTTCCTAAAAGACAGTGATAAGATCGATTTAGCAGATGTCCAAGGCCCCGTCCCCATCCATCAAACAAATAGTAGTTATCGAACAAACTGTATTGATCCAGGGGGAATAAACCTGGACACAGAACCTCAAAAATACTATATAAATAACATTATTGATAACAGCACCTCAATAATAATGGTAAAATGTATGAAAATAAGAGGAACTTTAGCAAGGTAAACCTGCAGTCAAGGTCAAATGGGCAGCACCCAGACTATTGAGCAGCGCCCTCTGCCTTTCAGTCTTTAACACAGTCTAAGACTAGATTGAAAACCCACCTCTTCTCCCTGGCATTTAATACATGCTAGACAGGATATCTTGGTGTTGCATTGTTCTTTTCCTATTATATTATCTTTTTTGTTGACTTTTATGAAGAATTTTTGTCAGCTGTTTTAAATGTGCTATATAAATAAACTTGACTTGGATTGAATTGAAAGTGACCCCAATCTAAACTCATACAACCTTCTCCTACCTGACACGCTATTCTAATACGCTGTATGTTAACCTAACCTTAAAAGGCCAGTACCCTATTTTTTTCTTGTCTCATTAAAATTGAAAGTGAAAAGTGTATGTGTAATTCCTCAATCATCCAGGTCTGATCCAAAGCAAAAAATGAAGTTTAAATCTGTCAAATCAGATTGCTGCTTCTTCAGCAATCTGGCCAGAACTGAAGAAGTGCCTTGGATAAGCAGCAAAACGTCTTCACTCTTACAACAAACTTTGTCTTTTGCTAAAGTGAAAAGTGCTTATAAACTCAATTGGGTTCTGTTTTTCAAGTTTTAAGACAGTAAAACTCAGGTGCAGCACGTTTAACCTAAGAAAACATACAATTTCAATGGCTTTAGAATTTTATTATAAGAGAAGATACAAAGGAAACAGTGAACCACAACATTAATATGGCATTATCAGTATGTGTATGGCTCCCTCTGTTGTCTTTGAAGGATATTGCAGAGGAAAAAAAAATGTTGCGGCCCCTCACAGGACAGAAGAAGAGAGACATGATTCAAGTTTACCTTCTTAAATACAGAACTGGGGGCCATTTCTGCTCCACTCAGAGTTCGAAGAAGGAACATAGGCCAAGAGGAAGCATTCATCCTAAAACCTGAAACGTACAAAATGAACATTTACTAAGGCACCGCTTTTAATAAATGGGATAAGAAAATGTCGTTGACAGAGCAGTAGTTTTAGTAGTACCAATAGGAGAACTTATGTTAATAATTATTAAAGTGCATGGTTTTCATATTGATTAAAGGGCCCAGATTACTCAGTTTTCTGATCTATGTTATAATGTTGTTTCTTCATCACAAACATACCTGGAGTTGTGTTTTGTTTTATTCACACAAAAGCCTGCATATTTAGGCTGAGTTCTTCTCTCAAACAGAAAACACTCAGTTCCATCCAGTGATGTCATATGGTAGTACAATAATATTTTAAAACTCCATTCACCTTCACTGGAATTATTTGGATGATTTCAGCCCTGGAATTGCCAATCTCTACTGAAATAAGAGGTAGCTGTTAACTTAAAAACTACTGCTTCATGACATCACAAGGTGGAGCAGAGCATTTTGAGCTTTGGAGATGTAGACAGACTAGTAATAAAGTGTTACTCAAACATGTGTGAATGAAACAAAACACAGCTCCAGGTAAGTTTTTGAGGAGGTAACAGCATTATAACACATATTAAAGCTCACAAGATGACCTTTCACTTTTACAGTCATTTTTACATATTTATATAATGATGGCGTTCACATGGCGTCAAAACGTTCTATAGTTTAAAACTGAGCTGAAGGACAGGTCAGAATTCTGTACTGAAATCTTCTGATTTGTTTCAGATTGCAAATTTGTTACTTTCAATATCTCTGTGCCAGTTGTTGTTTCATTTGGATAGGCCTAGTCAAGGCAACGTCTTCTCTTTGAGCATAAAAGAACAAAAAATTAATCAAAAGAACTTTCAAATATGAGGTTAATGTAGCAGCTATGTTAGGGATGCACCAATACTGATCCTGGCATTGCTGATACTGAAAAACTATCTGGATCGGTATCAGTTCCATGGCATCATTTAAGCCGATATCCTTGTTATGCCTTTAGTTGGATGTAATAACACTATTTTGAGGCTGAATTTGTCTCATAAGGTTTGAGCTTTTATTTATACAAAGCTGTTCAGTAGTGATTTGAAGGGTAAAAACTGTTACACAGCACAATGGGATCTGTTGTGTAGTAAGTTACTGTGCTGTAAGGAAATAAGTGACATTTTCTATGCCTACACTGGTATCGGTTAATATTGGGTATTACAAATTCTTTAAGTCAAACTTTTGATATATCAGTATCAGAACTGAAAAAGACGGATCTGTTTCTGGAATCAGTAACTAACAAATAACGATAAGGTTCAACATAAATGTGTATATTTCTTTCAAAAACATTGAGTCTCCCATAGAGTTATATTGCCCCCTGCCCTCTATCTGAAATTACAACATCATCCAACTCTAGAACATGCAGCGGTGGATGAAGTACACATTAAAAAATCTACCTAAGTAAAAGCATTAAAGTACCCATTTAAAAATGTAAGTAAGTATTTCACACAAGTGTTGTTAATTTGTTAAAGTGTAAATCTAATAATACTGATTCAAAAATTAAACGTATTTCGGTCGACAGTAACAATACAAATCAGTTTCTCATAAATTTTGTGCATTTATTTTTGTTTGCTTAAAATCAAAGCTTGAACTCACAAACTTTAGTCAAGATGTTACCACAAACATGGTAAAAATAACCCCTCAAATCATATGAAAAGTACTTTTTACTTTTCAGCCCAATTCAAAAATGCAGTGGAGTAGAAAGTCCAGATACCTGCTCTCAAATGTAGTAAAACGTACTTAAGTAAAAGTACAGAAACCTAAAAATTCTACTTGAGCACAGTACTTTACTACTCTTACTTCATTACCTTCCACCACTGCCAAAATGTAATGTTCAGATAATACAAAAATAAACAATTGAGTATTTCCACTTTTACTTATCATGATAAGAAACCACAAGAAAACGCAAAAAATGTAAATAAACATAATCTATTCAGGTGTTAGATGCCCATCTCTTTTCATACCAAGAGGTGGCTGGAGCATGTCTCCGCTCCTCTCGCACGTTCCTATTGGCTGAATCTCGGATGAATCGACCAATCGCCAAAAGTCGTTGGTGTTGTCGCTGCCGTCGAGTCTGAGCCTTAGCCGCGTGCCCACCATGCCCATCACCGTGGCGATGCACACAGAGTTGGAGTTCCGAGGGTCCCGCGCCTCCAGCTTCATGCCCGCCTTGAAGTCATTGGAGGGGGGGGCTTGGGACTGGCAGAGGGAAGAGAGACAACATGTAAATAGCTCTAAGTTAGCTTCTAAAATTTTGACCTCAAAGTAAAGAAATGCAGTTTATTTAAACTTTTATTTCATTAAGTTCATATTACACTATTTTCTGATCTGTGTTATAATGTCTCCTCATTAAAAACATACCTGGAGTTGTGTTTTGTTTCATTCACACATTTAACGCACAAACCCTGTATATTTATCCTGAGCTCTTCTCTCAAACAGGAAACACTCCACATTGTGATGTCATGTGGTAAAACAGGAAGTGCTCCACAGTGTTTTTAAACTCATCTTCACTGGAATCATTTGGAAGTTTTCACCGTTGGAACATACCATTTCTACCAAAACAAAGGTATATGGAACTGTTAACACCACCACCACTTCATGACATCACAGGGTGTTACTCAAAGATGTGTGAATGAAACAAAACACAACTCCAGGTATGTTTTTGAGGAGGTAACAACATTATAACATGACTTAAACCTCACAAGAGTCGATTTTGTGTAATATAGGACCTTTAACCAAGAGATTCTACAGTTTTTTTCTAGATAAGTCCAACCCCCAGAGAGCGGTATGGTTTTAGTGTCAGGAGAAATTGGAACAGTATATGAAACTCTACACAATCACAGAGAGAACATGCAAACTCCACACCTTTATGGAGGAGTTATGGATATTAATCTAAAGCCTTTTGTCTTGTTGGAACTGAGCTCAAAACTAAACTGTGAAATCTAAAGTGTCAATCTAAAGTGAACATTACCTGTTTGAAGCAGGAAGGCGGGGCTGCGACGGACGAGGTCTCTTTTAGATAGTCATCCCAACAAAACGGTTCTGAGGGGAAAAAAATAGTTTTGAAATATATTGCAAATAGTTGTGCAGTTGTTGTGTTGTCCCAGTAATAATTTCTAATCTAATTTTAGACTTTTTGCCTCTTCAAAGAGTGAATAGAATCTTTGCTGTCTTATTGGTTGCCATAGTGAGATATATATATATATATATATATATACCACTAGAAAAGTTACAAAGTTCAGCTTTAACATGCAACCCTATTGTATTTCACAGGAAAGAGAGGATACAATAGTGCTGCAAGATAATCACAATCAAATCAAAACCTAATTTCCTCCACAAACACAAAACATCTTGTCTTGATTTGATAAAAAATTTTGTAGTTCTGATCTGTACAAACACGTTCCGAAATGTGATTCTTGTATTAGTCTGTCAATGCGAGTTCACAGGCCTATTTCATTTTCTTGGAAATGTGTATCCTCTTACTAAAACTAAAACTAAATTACAAATCCTGATCCTAAAAGTGGAATGAATATACTTAAGTAAAAGTATTTACCATTTAAAAATGTAAAAAGGAACAGTATTTTGGACAGGTTTTGATGTAATAAAACTTCAAATGTAGAAATTCTGATAAAGATTTATGCTGAATTTTGTTCTATAGAAACAAGTGAATTGTGTTTTTATTTGTATATTTTTGTTTTGTTCAAAATAACACCTCAGACTTTTCAGCAGGTCTCTAAAAATACTTGTACTTTTCAGTCCAGTTCAAAAATGTAGTAGAAAAAAAAGTAAAACTAGTAGAACGCACAGATGCCTGCTCTCAATTGCAGTAAAGTAAAAGTAAAAAGTATCTACTTTAAAATATATTTTAGTAAAGTACAAATACCTAAAATGTTAACTTGAGTACAGTACTTTGCTATTTTTACTTTGTTAGATTCCACCCATAGACTGACTGAAAACAGACAAATCAGCTGCCTTCTTTCCACTAGCATTAGCAATTGATTGACAGCATTGCTAAGCACCCTTCCTGTGCTAAACCAGTGGTGCAGGCAGGAAGGGGCGTTACCTTCAACAGCCTTGGTCCGGAATGGCTCTTTCGTTGCTATGATACTCATGGTCAGAATTCCAAATGTGGAACTCGGCTCAAAATTCACCTATATTCTATAACTGCGAGCCTCGATGAGCTTCACTGACTGGAGCCAAATGGTCAGGGTGACCCCACACGTCTATAGTCCACGTCTTTATACAGTCTATGGTTCCACCACTGCACAATCACAACGCTTGCTTGAAAAATCATAATTACATATTTTTCCCAAACCGTTCAGCCGTGGCATGAAACTCACTGAATCATGACTAAAAAAACTGTAATTAAATTAAAAATAACTGAAATAGCTGAATAAAATCGAAAAGCCCCCCGTGTCCTCCATGATATGAAACGAAACACTGTGAGTGGTGACATGTGAAGAGAGAGGGAGAGGAACTTCACCCACCACTAGATTTGTCGAGGGCGGACCCCAGCGTGAGGCCGCCCCTCCGCTCCTTCTTCTCCTCTTTCTGATCTGAAATGAAAAGAAAATTGAAGACTCATTTGCATTTTGATACAGATGCCCCAATTACTGACTGAGGCGAGGAATCAAAAGTTTATTATAATCTAATAGCAGGAACCAAAGGCATTTACATACAACTTTGTTCAGAGTAATGAGCAAAGACGGAGGGGTTGGACTGTTTCCTCGTGTGGCATTTTGTAGGTTTGAAGGTAGAGAGAACACATTGAGAGTGTGTTTGTCAAAAAGGAAATAAAATGAAATAATTGATAACTAAGATAAAATCTTGCATCAAATCTAGAGAAGTACTGATATTGAGAAAATGATACAAATAATTTGAAATACAATAATAACGATAATGATGATAATAATAATGATATTGAGGAGGAGAAGGAGAAGGAGAAGGAGAAGAAGGAGAAGAAGAAGAAGAAGAAGGTGAAGAAGAAGAAGGAGAAGAACCAGAAGAAGAAGAAGGACAAGAAGAAGGACAGAAGAAGGAGAAGAAGAAGAAGAAGAAGACGAAGAAGAAGTAGTAGTTTTTTGTGTCTGTATGTTCAACTGTCCAAGAAAATCTTGTTATTTTAATTATTATTGTGGCATGTTCAATTTACAGTCTTGTCAAAGTCTCTCGAAGAATTACTCTGTATCATTATTCATTCATTCCACACTAGTAAGACACAAGTAAAACATTAGTATTAAAGTTGTTTATAAGAATAAGGAATAATATCACTTAATTGTAGTATTACAACAGCAGCAAAATTACAAGGAGTTGAAGCACTTTCTACTAACCAACCATGTTTCCTTGCATTTGAGTTTCTTGGTTTTTTTTTTTATTATTACTTTATTACTATTACTATTTCCCTTCTTTGAAACATATCATTTGAGCCTAAACATTCAAATTGTAGACAGGGCATAGGTGAAAAACCGCTGAACAAAAGTAAAGTCTGAACATAGTAATATCACTTACAACACTTTGAATGGCACAATATAAAACACAAACGCGGCCTGTGTTTACCTCTGTGTGGAGTGCGGCCCATTTTGACCACAGGATGCTGAACAGGAAGTCACCTACAGAGACAAAGAAATGGAAAAACATTAAATTATGAAAACTGCGCATTTATTCAAAGATAAAATATATGCCTCTATGTATGCTGGAGAACTGGGGGCTAATGTTTAAAGAGACTATGAAGAAGTGAAAGCAAAGGGACCATTCAAGTGAGATGTTTCTGATCACACGTGGACAGCAGGCTGGGTTCGGGTGTCCAAGGTCTGTCATGATAATCACAACATCGACTTATTTTTTAGCTATATGATGAGATTTAAGCCATGAAACGTTGAAAAAATAGCTTCTCTGATTTGTTACAGATGCAAACTAAGTACTAAAGTGTTTCAATCTACTGTTTTGTTTTTAACAATACTGCAGTTTTTATGGTTTAAATCTGTCCTTGGGTTTTTGTGACTGCGGCATCAGTTTGTTTCAAAATCTGTTATCCTGACAGGTCTTGTTTGTCCTCCCTCCCTCTCTCCTTTAAAGATGTTTTCATGTCCCGCCCATTGTATTAGTACAGCAATGATTTCTGGAGCTAGATCTGGCTTCTTTTCTTCAATATAATTTGGTCAATGTATAGAAAAGTAGTATTGGAAAGTAAGTGGGTCTATTTTATTACATTCCATAAGTATTTGTGGAAGTAGTACTGAGTTTTGTAGTAAAAGTACTTATACAGGAGCAGAACACTCAAGTAAAAGTATCACATGGAAAAATCTACTTAAGTAAAAATATTCAAGTATATGTTTAAAAATGTACTGAAAGAGTAAAATGTAAAAGTATTTAGCATAGATTTTGAGATTGATAATAAAGCTTTTTGATACAGATTTGTATTGAATTAGCTTCAATGGGAACAAGATGTTTTCCAGCTGTTTGTATTTTATTTTTGTTTGCTCAAACTATGAACATGTTAAATACTTTTACTTTTCAGTCCAATTCAAAAATGTAGTCTCTGTAGTCTTTTGTAGTCTCAAAAGTAGTGAAGTAAAAGTACTCACTGTAAAGAATAGATTTTCAGTATCAAGAATAACTACACAATATCTGACTTTCTTTTTCTTTATTTATACAGGGGAGCCCACTGAGATCACTTAGACTCTCTTTTTCATGAGCGCCCTGTTTAAAATACAATACAAACAGAAAAACAACCAAAACAAACGAGTATATATATAACAGGAGCAGGTGTGTGTAAATGTTTGTTACCAAATTATTAAATTGCAATTGTGTCTCCAATGTATCCAGTTTTACTTTTCCTTGGAGTGTATTCCATTTTTGTGAAGAAAAACAGCTAAAAGCCTCTTTCCCGTCTCAGTTTTGGTGCGGCTCGTCCTTAGCCTTATAGTCATGTGATCTGGTATTAAACGTTCAGGTATCAATGATTAACAAGTAGGTGAGGTATTCTGGCAGTTTTTGAAGTAGTCCCTTACAGATACATTTCAGACAGTGCTGTTCTCTTCTAACAGGCGATGGCCAACCTACTTTTTCATAGAGAAAATATTGATGAGTTTCAAATCCATCACCTGTAATAAAAATGAAGGGCAGAGTAAAAGAGAGGATCCAACGTTTCAAAGCAGAGGCTGAAGTCTGCATGTACACCACATCCCCGCAATCCAGCACAGGAAAAAATGTGTTACATAACAACAGGAGATACAACTTCAGATCTCTACTTGAATTAAAATATAATAAATATTTTAAAAGGAAAAAATAATGAAAAAAAGGGAAAGTACATTTACATCTCTGACATGTTAGTGCCACATGAATGATCTTAGTCTTAGGACTTCAGGGACCTGCCTCCTGCTGATGCCCAGAGTCAGGACTAAACCAGGACTAAACCAGGACTAAACCAGGACTAAACATGGACTAAACCAAGACTAAAACAGGATTCAAAGAGGACTAAACCAGGACTAAACATGGGGAATCAGCGTTTCAGTTTTATGCAGCTAAAACCGGGAACAGTCTTCCGAAAGATGTGGGACAGGCCTCTACTTTGACAATGTTTAAATCCAGGCTCAAAACGGTTCTGTTCAGCTGTGCATATGACTGAATTTTTTTTTATTCTGCACTCTTCTCTTTTAATGTTAATTTTATGATTATTTATGTTTTGATTTGTTGTATAGTGATCTTAATGTCTTTCTTATTCTGTAAAGCACTTTGAATTTGTGTACAAATTCCACTACACAGATAAACGTGCCTTGCCTTGCTTTTATTTAAAAACAAAAGTACTATGATAAAACTTTTAAATATTGCAAAATATTGCAACGTTAACGCCTCTCGTATTAAAATAAATAATTATACATCATTAAACTAAAACTATTTCAAATGCTCAAAATTCTAAATAAAAGTAAATGCATCCACTCTACAAAAATACGCTTTACTTTTCCATTTTAGTGACATGAACCCAGTCCCCTGCAAAACATAATGGGACTGTCAGACACGGTTTCATTATGTTGTTATATTTAACCATCAAAATCCAAACAAAAGTGAATGAAACGGTCCGTTGCTATGACTCACAAACACAGTGGTATTTTTGAGACTGGTGTTTTTGTTTCCGCTGCATTAGAATAACCTTTAAAAGCATGTAGAGCTGACATTAATATCAGTTTGTTTTGGTCAATTATCTACCCCAGCTACATGTGGCAGAGGAGGTGTGAAAATAAGTTTATTCATAGAAGGCAATAATCTCATACTATTTAAAGGTTCCATACTATGCTATTTCCTGATCTATGTTATAATGTTGTTTCCTCATCACAAACAGACCTGGATTATAACATGATTTAAAGCTCACAAGAGTCAATTTTGCGTAAAGACCTTTAAATATGTGATGAGAAATAAGAGCGTAAACACTAGTAACTAGGCATGGGACGATATTGAAATTTTCATGGTCAAAATACTTGCGATTAACGATTATATTATGATAATTATTAAAGTTGCTGAAAACGGTATTGATATGAATCATTATAATTTAATATTATGAATAAGTTCCATATTTAAACTGTTATAGTATTGTACTTTGTAAGCAACAGTGAACTAAAGGACGTCATCAGGAGAAGTAGGTTCTTTCTGCACATTCTGGAGATATAATGGGGATTATTTTGTTGGCAATTCATTATTTTATATATATATATATATATATATATATATATATATATATATATATATATATATATATATATATATATATATATATATATATGATGAATGATATTACTGTTTAAGGTCCCATTCCTACGAGTAACAAGCTTGCTTATAGTATTTAAATATGTGACCAGAAAAACTTTTATACTACATATATAGCTACAAGACACATCTACAACTAATGACTGCCTTCCTATTGTGATATAAATATTCTACATCTGGTGGAATTAATTGTTTAACGGACAAAATACAGATGTTTGACTTCATGGCAAATATATCTGTAATTACTGTTCATATTCACTGAGAATGGGATGATATTGGAATCTGGAGTTACGTTTATCGTGGCCAAAATTATCACAATCATTATATAAAATGTTACAGATATGAGTAATTATAATTTGGATATTATGAATAGGTTCCATATTTTTTTTAAAGTATAAAAGTGAGAACAACATTGATCTAGAAGAACTCGTCAGGGAGAAGTAGGTTTGTTCCACACATAAAATAAATATCCAACAAATGATTGCTGTGTACCATTTTTATTGTCCCATCTCTACTATCTACTAATGTCACCACAGACAGACCAGGCTGATATTTGCACTTTTTAGCAAATGAGCTATCGGCCTTAAATTTCAAGCACAGACGATATTTTGTTTTGGCCAACTTCCTGTCTAAAGAGTATAAATGAAGTTTCATTTGAACACTACACAGCAACTACACAGCTCTCTTAAAGGTTTAGGGTAAAAAATATATACTTGATACAGATTTTAATACCCAAATGATGATTTGAAAAGCTCCTTTTAAAGATAGCACTGTAATTTTCCACACAAATGAACAGTATTCGTTTATTATACCATGTGGTCTTACACAGTGGTGGAAGAAGTACTCCAATTTGTTACTTAAATAAAAGTACCGATACCAGCGCAAAAAAAAAAAAAAAAAAAAAAAAAAAAACTCAAGTAAAAGTTAATGTACCACATGAAAAAAAATCTACTTAAGTAAAGTATTAAAAGTACCTTGAGAATGTACTTGTAGATAATGTAAAGTAAAAAATAAAAGTATTTCGCACAGATTTTAAGGTCTTATAAAGTTTCAAATGTATTGCTTTTGATAAAGATTTGTGCTAAATTTTGTTCAACAGAAACAATTGAATTGATAGTTTTTTAGCCAAACATAAAATGTAGATACCTAAAATTTGTATGGTATAGTACTTTACTTTTTTACTTTGTTATGTTTCACCACTGATCTTATAATAGTTCTGATAAAACTCAAGATAAAAATGTTCAGGGACAATAAAAATTTTTCCAGTATCAATTAAATCGCTTAAATTATGTTTTAATATTGATATGTATCTGACTTTTTGACATTTTTGACAATCCTATTATCCACATAAAACAAAAACTGGCACGAGGTCACTGTTACTAGTTCAATGGACTTTAATATGTTTATGATACGGCAGGTTTGTCGAGTCCTAACAACTAATGATAAGGTTAAACGTGTGTATTTTAAAGCTGAAATATTTCCCCCAAAAAGCGTGAATCCCTCCAGTAGTTATATAGACCCCTCCTGGTATAAATGGTAAAGGTCATGCGCTTTTTTACCTTTACATCAAACGCTCACCCACACACATTCACACACACTTTTATAAGTGTCTTCCCAAGGACACAATGGCAACATTTATCTGTGGTAGCTGGAATCGCACTGCCAACCTGTGGGTCAGCAGATCAGGACGCTCAACCAATTTCGTTTATGTTGAGAGTGGGATTTGAACAGCCAACCTTCAGATCAGTGGACAAATGCTCTACCAACTGAGCTACCATAACTAAACCAACTATCAATTTCCAGAATATGAACGCAACCAATTAGCTAAGTATGAGAAATAATAGTTTAGAAGTTACTACACCTTACTAAATTGGCATATCCAAATAAAACACTCACCATTCAATAAAGTTTTCCTTGTATGCCCAACAAAAAGATCCAATCGAAAAGTAATTGGGAGATTCCAGAAGATTTAGGAACATGTTGATGTAATAACACAAATATCCAAGATTTTCCTAAAGTGCTGCTCTTTCCTCCGTGCAGTTTGTGTGGTTTTGAGTCTAGGTCTGAGGAAGCTCCCCATTCAATCAAATGGAGCCATAAAGATTCCTGGAGGTCATAAAAACCCATTTAGAAGTGAGGAAAAGAAAAGAGAGAAAAGAGAGAGAGAAGGAGGAGAGAGAGAAGAGAGGGGACAGAGAGAGGAAGGGGGGGCAAAGGAGAGAGCGAGAGAGAGAGAGAGAGAGAGAGAGTGAGTGAGAGAGGGGGAGGGGGAGAGAGCAAAAGGAGAGGACAGAGGGGGGACAAAGGAAAGAGAGATTGGGAGAGAGAGCGTGTGAAAGAGAGAGGGATGGGGGAGAGAGAAGAGAGAGAAAGAGGAAGAGAGAGAAGAGGAAAGTGATATAAAGAGTAAAAGAGAAAGGGGAGCAAGGAAGAAGGGATGAGAGAGAGATTTGAATATTTTGGTTCAATATCAATAATCATGATTATTCAGGTCACAGTTAAATCATAAAATTAAAAAGATTAAACTTCAATCAATACTCCATTTTTTTTTTTTTTTAATCTGTCTGTTCACTTTATCATATAGGCTTGAGAAATGGTAAAGTACTATTAGCAGTGATTGAATGAAGTACTCAGTTTTGTTACTTAAGTAAAAGTACCGATACAGAGGTAAAAAGTTACTCAAGTAAAAGTATTACATGAAAAAAATCCACTTGAATTAAAGTGCTAAAGTACCTGTTTAAAAATGCACTTTGAGAGTAAAAAGTATTTCACACAAGTGTTGTTAATTTGTTAAAGTGTAAATGTAGCGATACTGATTAAACAGGTTCAACAGTAACAATATGAATCAATATATACATTTTTCTTGTGAATTTTGTGGATTTATTTTTGTTTGCTCAAATCTGAAGCTTGGACTCGAAAACTTTAATCAGGATGTTGCCACGAACATGGTCAAAATAATCCTCTAATCATATGAAAAGTACTTTTACTTTTGAGTCCAGTTCATGTGTGGAGTAGAAAGTGCAAATACTGCTCTCAAATGTAGTGAAGTAAAATAAAAAAGTATTCACTTTAAGTTATAGTTTAGTTTTATGACTTAACCACATGCACTTTGTTACCTTCCACCGCTGACAATAAGACAATGTGAATGAAAGTGAACTCTTCTCCCAATAATCACAAAAATAAGACAAACTTATATTATGACATCCCCTGATTGGAGCCTGGAGAGAGGGAAAGAAAGAGGGGAGAAAGAGAGTGGGAGAGTGAGCGAGAGAGAGAGAGAAAGAGAGACAGAGATGAAAGAGATTCCCGCTCCTCTCCAGACTCCAGACTGGTTCATCAGCTCTGGGGTCAGACAGACGAAGACCCACCAGGAAGTAATTGATTTTTACAACCTCAGTGCAAATAGACGGCACCTAATGGAGGGACTGGCCAATGAAAATTAAACTTGAAATGGGTGAGTAAATTTTAGACAACAAAAACGAATTAATACAGCAATTTAATACAAAATAGACAAAAAAATAAGACTAAAAATGAAAATTTAACAGCTCAAACAGAGAGATTATGTTTATCTTCGCGCTGTTTCAACTTATTTTATCATCAAAATTAACATTGTATTTTTTCATATAGTTACAAAAGTCATGAACGTATATATAGAAAAAAATCACTTCATCAAACTTGTTATATAATGTAATAAGTGTATTTGCATCACAGTACATAAGAAAAACGTCAAATGAACGCCTTCAATTTTGAGTCAGTTCTTCAAATCTTCCTCATCTGCAGCTGATTATAAAAGCCCACTCCTCCTGTCAGACTCTGAGCCATAACTCACATGTTACTGTTTTCTTCTTATGAATAAAAAATAAAAATTAAAAATACAGAAGATGAAAAAAAAAAGTCAAATTATCATTATTGACTATTATCTGCCATTTACCAACCTTGCAAATTTCAAAAATAGTAAAAAATAAAAACAATATATTAATATAATATAAATAAACATGCTATTTATCTAAATTTATCCAACAAATAAAAAAACTGCTAAAATAAAATATCCTTGAGGGCATTTGAAACTTTTACTATCAGACTATACAAAACATGTGCCAAATATTGCTTACGCTAAAGACACAAAGATACGCAGGCTAATCCATGCAAATCTCGTTATAATAAATGCTTTTTAAAGTAAACCTGACCCCCAGAGCACGAGGCCCGTCCGCACGAAACCTCGGGCCCTAATTAAAACAGAGGGAACGAGTGACGCAGCTTGTGTATGTCCACATTTAGTGGGCGGGACACCTTTCATTATTCAGCCCCTAAACCGCTGCAATCTTTTACAATAACCACAATTTAGCGCCAAAACGTACCCATGCGCGCTCAGTACAACCCAAGCGCACTGTTAGATTCCTAAACATCCACAACTAAACTGTAAAACACCGCGAAATTGCAGCAGAGTTGAACGTGAGGTACAGTACGCACAGCACATAAACACGCTCCTACGTCTGTCTCTACGAGGACACATTGTGGCTGTATTTGTCTATTCCGTGATGCAAAAACGCGCACAAACGCAGCACAAAGCGTCGTTCTGTGGTGTGTTAGAAAAGGAACGAGACAGGGCACGTACCGAGCGTGAAAGCAACGGATTTTGGTCAGAGAATCCTCACTTTCCATCAGATGCGAGCCGCCATGTTCGCTGCAGCCTTCGCGCATGTCCACAGCGCAGTGCAATGTTCCCAATTCATATTTCTCCACTGGGGGAAAGAATTAAATAAATGCGAAGGAAGGAAAGCCAGAGGGGGCATGCTAATTAGTCATTTTGCCAGGGCGGATATTGTTGCTTGTTTGGTTGGATAATGCGTCTCGTGCCAAGCGTAAACGAAAACAAACGTGTTATTTACGCGGCGTGGTTTCCTGGTTTTGTGGCGAAAGGGGCAAAGGAAAGATGACAAAGGCAGACGCAGACACACACCTGCGGACTCTGGAGGAGAGAGCAATGGAAAAAAAAACATTATATAGGTGTAATTCTTGGCAAAACATATTGGGATTGGACCTGTTTATCACTCATGTTTTGTTTTGTTTTGTTTTTGTTTTGTTTATAAAGCTACAATCCTGTATGTAAAGCATCGTGCCAAGCTGTGTTCTGTCTGCACATCAGGTTTCTAATATTTAAGTTTGTTTGGAAGAAATATTATTATCCTTTGCAATCTTTATAACATAACAATTTAAGTTGAAAAGACTCTTTAAACCAAGTCTACCTACAACAACAGAACGAAACAAAAGATTATGAAGACACCAAGATAATTCAATATATATTCGTCTATTAAGGATCCAACAAGTTTTAAAAGTAGATTTTCACAAAGATAGTGTCAAGTGCAGTTGAAAAAATGCACAGCTATGTAAAACTACAGGCCTACCTATTTGCAACAGTGTTTTATGTGTTTTAAACAATATGGTTTACAGGTTTAATTTAAAGAGCTTTATTACTCATCTTTTATACATAACGTAATCACTGTAAGATTTTAGCTATAAGTTTTAGTAATTATAAAAGCAGATGTATTTTTATGTTTTGGTTTGAAGTTTTGTGGAGCTGTGTTCTGTTCTGTAAAGCACTTTGAATTACTTTGTGTACGAACTGTGCTATACAAATCAACTATTGTCTCTGTAATCCCTCAGTTGTCCAGATATGACAATGATATGATTACTTTTACGCATTCGTTTTGTCTTAAAGGTTTTCATAAGACTCGCGCTCACTGTCCAACTCTTTGTTCACTTTTATTAATACAACCTTTCTGTTTCTCTGAGCTTCCTTATTCTGGTCTGCATTTTTTTTAAAGGCAAAGGAATATCCAACTAACCAGTTAATAGACAGATAAACGTTGTAAATACTGCAGTTGTAGAGCAAATTTAAAACAAAAACTTCCCTCAGGACGCGCGCGCAGCTTTTACGCACAACGGTGTGGTCAGATTTTGGCTCCTGTCCAAAGCTGAGTGATGGGCGTGACGTTTTGTTAAGATTCAAATTAAATTCTGTTACACTCTTAAAGTTTTATTTCTTTGCAGTTTCACGGCTGCAAAACTGGACACGGGGAGCGCGCGCACGTCTCGCCTCCTATTGGCTCTGCGCTGCGTCGCTCACACAAATGACGATTTTGCTGCTATAACCAGCTGATGCCGAGGCAGGCTGCGAGCACGGAGAGCCTGCGAAGAACTGTTGGCGGTGCATGGATACGCGACTCTCGGCTCTCAGAGTGCGGCTCTCAGTCTCCGGTCCCGTGACGGAGAGCGGAGGACGTTGGTTTTCCCCTGACGCTTCGCACTTGTCGCTCGTTCGTCTTCTCTCCCCGTCTTCTCCATTGGCATGATGCTCCGTACTTCACAGCTCCAGCGCGCTCACCTCACGCACGGACACGTCACATCTGCAGGTACAAGGCTTCACTGGTTTTAATGACATAATGCTACCCACCGGCGTCTTGCCTTGGCGTCGCTGTTTTGTGTGTAAAATGTGCGTTATTGGTGGGGCATATGGCCGGGAGGAAAACGCAATATGTGGTCGTTGTTGTGCAGTACTGACGTGAACGTGGTTGGGATAATGTATGCACTGGCTGCTGTGTAGGCTGTAAAACGCGTGGACAGCAGAGGAATGGTGGTGTGCATCGATGAGAGAGAGACGCAGTTTAGGTGCAGAGCGTTAGGGCTACTATCCCCCCCATTCGTGTCCCCCCTCACTCCTCACGCACGCTCACACATCGTTAACATATTCACGCCACTGAAACCAAGTCGGTCATTAGGACGTATCAGAGAGGAGCACATCCGCATACATCCTAACTGCGTCTCAGAAAATTCACCATCAAATGTATGGAGACGTATTCAAATGGATTAGCCATGCCGTATTCACCAGGGTAAACCAGCGCCAAACCAGGACTAAATGCATGGCCATAAAGAGTCTAGCCAGTAATATACCCCCAGATTTGCACCAGAACAAATCTAGAAGCCTTCAGCAACCGGTTTAAACCAGGACTGGCCAATAGGTCCAAGCCAAAAGACCAAAAAAAAATCTAGAGTGATGACTTCAAATTGATTACACGCTACAGTTTGAACATTATAAATACGCACGAGTAAACCAGGTCCAAACCAGAACTAATAGACCAAGAGGCATCTCAAATGAGGACTAAACCAGGATTTGTCAGGGAAAAAATGACTATAGCAGGGCTGGAGCAGGTCTAGAGCATGACCAAGGACTAAGGTGGCTCTGAAATAGGTGTTTATATATGACAGTTAAATGTATTCATGAGGAGTTATCTGACCAGCTAGAACTGCAAACAGAATGTAGAAGGGACTGGCTGGTCAGGAACATGAGGGGAGCGAAACACCACTTATTCTGACTAAATATAGACAGTTTGGCATGGACCAATCTAATAATCAAGAGCTTACACCATGAATTCTAAACAAAATACAAGAATATATCATGTATACATAGGGCAGTGGTGGAAGAAGTACTCAATTGTGTTACTTAAGCAAAGGTATAGATAGTGGAGCAAAAAATACTCAAGTAAAAGTAAAAGTATCACATGAAAAAATGTACTTAAGTAAACATATTAAAGTACCTGTTTAGAAATGTACTTAAAGAGTAAAAAGTAAAAGTATTTTGCAGAGATTTTGAGGTCTTATAAGGCTTCAAATGTAGTGATTTTGATAAAGATTTGTACTGAATTTTGTTTGTTTCAACAGAAACAATAGAAAGCTGTTGTTATTTGTATATTTTTGTTTGCTCAAACTATGAACGTGTTAAACATAAACCCCTCAGACTTTACAGCAGGTCTCAAACAATAATAAAAAATACTTTTGCTTTTCAGTTCAGTTAAAAAATGTAGTGGAGTAGAAAGTACAAATACCTGCTCTCAAATGTAGTGAAGTAAAAGTAAAACGCATCCACTTTAAAATGTTTCTTAAGTAAAGTTCAGATACCAAAAATGTATAGTTAAATACAGTACTTTACTACTTTTACTTTGTTACCTTGGACTACTGAAACAGGGTCGATCCTACTGATGAACATAAACATTACTGAGTTTTAGTCAGCACCATTTACCAATCAATAAACAAATTTCTTCTGCTAAAGTTTGAACTCTACCCCAAACCACATAATTTTACTGACAGGGTCGGCTGTGGACCCCAAACACATCACTGACAATTAGACTCAGCCCTATGTATAAATATAGTATATAACAGGACTTAACCAGGTCCAGTCAGTACTAAGGCAAGGTAAGACAAGTATATTTGTATTGCACAATTTGTACCCAAAGTAATTCAAAGCACTTTACAGAATAAGAAAGATGTTAAAATGGCAATACAACAAATCAAAACATAAATAATCACAAATAATCATCATAAAATTAACATACTGAAGCCAGTCGTTTGACTCACTCACGTCTAAACTACAACCAAACCAACCTGCAACATCTTAATCTGGATCCTTAACAAAATGTATCTAACAAAATTCCCTAAACAAGATTACAGCTTTTTACATCAATGCTACCGTATGCTAAAACAACTCCAGGAACACTTTAAAATTTTGGTTAACGTCTTCTTGTCAGTTGTTGTTGTCATCTGAATATTTTAGTTTCATTTTGGATCATATAATCTCTGCTATTCCCCTCTCAAATTGCACGCTTTACTTTAATCTGATGCTGCATTTGGCTGGTAGCTTTTGCCAGGGATGAACTCAGCATTCACCTTATCACTTCTCCTGGAAAGACTTGGCTGTGTACACTGCATAGGAAAACGCCCACACAACCAAATCAACATTAAAGTCTGTGTGTTTTTTTTCTCCTTAACATCAGAATACATCAAATAAAATGGTGGAACATGCATTGGTGGTTACATAGTCCAACAGTGTCCATGTGGTGCTCTTAATAATAGTGGGTTTGTATGTGTGAAAGAAGAGAGTGTAACTGGTGTACTGGGGTTGTTTTATTATAGTAACTCAAACTTTTTTTTTTCTGAAAATGTGAAGAAACATGAGGAAGAAAATATAAGCACATTTTTGCTTTTGGACAATGTGTCATTAAGTATAACTGCTGCAGAATTAAAAGAGTATAAAGCATATATCATATCCCTTTACTGTATACTCAGTCACTGTTTAGTCCTGGTCCGGTCCTGGTTTAGTCCTGGTTCAGTCCTGGTTCAGGTTCAGCCCTAGTTAAGTCCTGGTTTAGTCCAGGTTTAGTCTGGGTTCTTGTGATTCAGGCCTGGTTTAGTCCTGGTTCAGTTCTGGTTTAGTTCTGGTTTAGTCCAGGTTCATTCCCTGCTCAGTCTCTTCAGTCTAGGTTCAAACCTGGTTTAGTCCAGGTTTAGTTCTGGTTTAGTCCAGGTCCAGTCCTGGTTTAGTCCAGGTTTAGTCCTGGTTTAGTCCTAGTTCAGTCCCTGCTCAGTCTGTTCAGTCCAGATTCAATCCTGGTTTAGTACAGGTTTAGTGCTGGTCTAGTTCTGGTTTAGTCCAGGTTTAGTCCTAGTTTTGTCTTGGTTTTGTCCTGGTTTAGTCCTGGTTCAGTCCTGGTTTAGTACAGGTTTAGCCCTTGTTTAGTCCAGGTTTAGTCCTGGTTTTGTCTTGGTTTTGTCCTGGTTTAGTCCTGGTTCAGGCCTGGTTTAGTCTTGGTCCATTTCTGGTTTAATCCAGGTTCAGTCCTGGTTTTGTCTTGTTTTTGTCCATGTTTTCATGGTTTCAAGCCTGGTTTAGTCCTTGTCAAGTCCTGGTTTTGTCCTGGTTCAGTTCTGGTTTAGTCTGGTTTAGTCCTGGTTTAGTCCTGATTTAGTCCAGGTTCAGTCCCTGCTCAGTCTGTTCAGTCTAGGTTCAAACCTGGTTTAGTCCAGGTTTAGTTCTGGTTTAGTCCAGGTCCAGTCCTAGTTTAGTCCAGGTTTAGTCCTGGTTTAGTCCTAGTTCAGTCCCTGCTCAATCTGTTCAGTCCAGATTCAATCCTGATTTAGTACAGGTTTAGTCCTGGTTAAGTAATAGTTTAGTCCTGATTTAGTCCTGGTTCAGTCCCTGCTCAGTCTTTATTCAGTTCAGGTTCAGCACAAATTTAGTCCCGTTTTAGTCCTGGTTTAGTCCCTGTCCAGTCCTCATTCAGTCCTGGTTCAGTCCTGGTTTAGTCCTGGTTTAGTCCTGTCTCAGGCTTGAAACACCATCATTTTATTCTCTTTGAAAAAGTTAAGACACTCATAATCATAGTAATAAAGGCGCGTTTACAGTATTTTGCACTTTACAAGCTTGACTCACGTCTCAAAGTGCCACAGTAGGCGTTATTCATTCGCTTTGCACATTCAGTGATGGTATACACGCTTCTTCTGTAGCCACAGCTGCCCTGGGGGTGACAGAACACTCACGTCAAATTCAAACATACGAAAAATGTGCGAAGTGTCTTGCTGAAGGACACAACAACAGTATGTAACTCGTCTACCATTGGAGTCACTATTGCCCCATTGAGTGCACAATATATACACATACTTTTGTATCTTCTCAAATTTGGTTTTGTGTAGTTTAACCTAGCAAAAACATAGCTTTTTGGTTAGAGATAGAGTATTGTTAAATTTCTAATAAAAAATAAGAAAAATCTGTCTATACTCGCTATTGATTCATTTGACTATAGTTGGCCTAAGTCTCTCTTGTATAATTCAGCCAACCTGAATCTTTCATAATAAATTGCGGCGAACACCTTGAAAAAAGTGTTACTCTCTTTCATACATTTTGTATCATATTTCCGCCACATGTCAAGTCTTAATGTGTCTAAAACCTCCAAACGTGTTTCTGTGCTAACCTAATGCACTGACACATCTGCCGCTCTGGGTCCCACTGTCTGTAGAGCTCACTGGGAGGTAAAGTGAAGTCATTCATGATTTAAACCTGCAGGAAATACAAGATTTTACCATATACAGGCCTGTCCCTTTTATCATACATCAGAACAGGCAGTCAGCATAGGACACTCTTTGATAATGCTACAACCAAGACATAGCTCTTTAGGATCAAATGTGTTCTTTTTCTTCATCTTGCGGGTTAGGACTTTGTTTTTGAAGTATTTCACAGTTCAAAGATGTATATATTGTGAACTGGTTAAAGGTGGGGTAGACTGCACTAAAACAAGTAGTACCATCACAATACCTGCATATAGGATTAGGATTATGCTCCAATTTTATTTATATATAGGCCTAAACGAACAGGCCAGTCTCATGTGAAAGCTCAAAACCTCCCAAATTAACTCACTGAGCTGCAGTGGCTGCACTAGCACTGATTCATGATTGGGGCTGGGGTTTGGGTAGTGAGGACTCAGATCAAAGAGTGTTCTTTTAGGCTGAAACTATTTCAGTCAGTATCAGTTATCAGTTATCAGTAAAAGTAATATTTAATTTGAACATGTTTACATCGTATCTGAGGACACATCAGATATGATGTTTCCTCATCATAAACATACCTGAGTAGTGTTTTGTTTCATTCTCACATAAACCCTGCATATTTAGGCTGGTCTCTCTAACAGAAAACACTCTGTTCCACCTTGTGATATCATGTGGTAATACAGGAAGTTACGACTGCGAGTATCAAACAAAACAAAGACCGAATGAGCAGCAAGGCTAATGAAGGTAACGCCTCTTCCCGCCCACACTGCTGGTTTAGCAGGAAGCAGGCGCTGAGCAACACTGTCAATCAAAAATGTTGCTAACGCTAGCAGGAGTGACCTCGGGGAAAGAAGGCGCCTGATTTGTCTGTTATTTATGTTCATATCTTGAGTTCTGGACACAATAGTGAAATAAAAACACCAGGATTATGTAGAGTGGGTTGCCTGACAGCAGCAGTTACAGAGATTGAGGAACAGTTTTCTAATGTAAAGCTAAGTGAAGCCTATGGAGCTGGAAGTGCGCCTATGCTCATTTCCTGTCTGGAACACGGCGGCTAGCAGTTTAGCTATGTCCATTTATAGTCACTTATACAACCTTTTACAGCTCAAATCTTATTGTGTTACAACTAAAATACCCAATTGTCTCTATTTTTGCAACAAAATGGTACACGCAATTAATACCGAGCCCCAAAATACATTGTTCAAGGTTTCATATATTGAATGATAAGTCGATATAGTGATTATTGTGACAAATTTAAACATCCTTGCTTATCAAATTGCTAGAATAAAGGTGTCTAGTTCCCAATCACTACAGTTTCTGCTTTTCTGCTCACCGTCAAAGCCTATAAGAGATTTCAAAACTAAAAAAAAAAAAAATTTTGGTTTGCACTTGTCTTTTGAACACCAAGCGCATATCCAAGAATGGTTACATAACTTTAACCAGTGCCCTATTTTCTCTCTATTTTCTCTCTTTCAGGAACAACTGTGTGGAGATTTGGATAAGAACAAGCACCAAGACAACAAGACACAAGAAATGGAATAGAAAAAACAGGTTTCAAACGCAACCAAACCGATCCAAGTCAGAGCTAAAAATATAAGGGATTGACATTTAGAAAAATACAGCTTGAGAAGTCTCTGTGTGGAGTTGGACAGCAGACAGAGCAGAGGATGGGGAGTGGTGCGGTCATCACACTGAACCAGGACTTAACCATCACTCTCGGGTCCAAGCAGGAGCGCTCCCTTTAAGACCAGAGCTGCTGGAGGAGCGCCCCCTCCTGGTGATGTGATGAATAAGTTTGAAGTCCTTGGTATTGTGGGAGAAGGTGGGTGACTTTACACTTTTATATTTGGTATTTTAGGGGTTTTGTACAGTTTATGTTTCCTACAGTTTAATTCCACAAAGTATGCAATTTGTTGGTGTAACTTTACTAGAGGGTAGTAGAGGGTCTTTCACCTGCTTGCCTCTATGGAGATGTCATTGCACTGAAATACTCTATAGTATGGCATTAAATGTGTCCCTTTTGCATATATTTAGCTAGAGGTGTTTTTATTGTTAAACATCCCATATTACGCTATTTTCTTTTCCATGTTATAATGTTGTTTATTCATCAAAAACATACCTGGAGTTGTGTTTTCGTTCATTCATATATATTTAACACACAAATCCTGCATATTTAGGCTGAGCTCCTCTCTGAAACAGAAAACACTCTTTTCCACCTTGTGATGTCATATAGTAATACAGGAAGTGCGCCACTGTGTTTTTAAACTCCATACACCTTCACTTGGATCATTTGGATAATTTCAGCCCTGGAATTGCCAATCTCTATTAAACAAAAGGTAAAAGGCAGCTGTTAGCTTGAAAAATACCGCTGCATTTTGATTTTTGGAGATGTCGACAGACTAATAATAAAGGATTACTCAGTCATGTGTGAGTGAAACAAAACACAACTCCAGTATGTTTTTGAGGAGGTAACAGCATTATAACATGGCTCAAAGCTCACAAGAGTCAATTTTGCGTAATATATGACCTTTAAATGAACATGCATTCTTACTTAAAGTGAGGTCGCCTCTCCATAGATGTGACCTAAGGATGGATTTGGTTTGTGTCTCCATATGAAGACAGTGTAATGCTATACTGGACAAACAATTCAGACAAAGTAAAAACATCTCCATGGAGACGAGCATTTGCCGAACCAACTAACTCAACCAGATAAGACAGATTTAGGGGTCCAGGGGCAAAGTGGTTATTTATTTATTCTGAAATAGCGCACACAGCAGTAACTTCAGCAGCAGCTCTTGTTTTTAGATCAGTTCCAATTCCTTCACTGCACTGTGCTTCAACAGATGGAGTTTATGTCTGCTGGTGATTTGTATGTAGAAATGTCACTAGAACACATAGAATAGTGTACATATCTTCAGTTTCCAAAGTGGTAGTTTTAAAAGTCTACTTTTTGTTTTTTTAAGTAAATGACTATAACATGTTTGTCCAATCTTAAGACGCCTTTGAGACTGTGTAAATATAGTATGCTACATTAGAGCTTTTTGTTCTTTTTGTTTGTTAAAGGCCCTATATTATGCAAAATTGACTCACGTGAGTTTTAAATCATGCTATAATGTTGTTATCTTATCAAAAACATACCTGGAGTTGTGTTGTGTTTCATTCACAGAAGTATGAGTAACCCTTTATTATTAGTGTGTCTACATCATACAAGCTCAAAATGCTCTGTTCCACCTTGTGATGTTATAAAATGGTAGTTTTCAAGTTAACAGTGACCTTTTGTTCAGTAGAGATTGGAAATTCCAGGTTTGAAATTATCCAAATGATTCTAGTAAAGGTGTATGGAGTTTAAAAACACAGCAGAGCACTTCCTGTATCACCACATGACATCACAAGGTGTTTTTCCTGTTTGAGAGAAGACCTCAGCCTAAATATGCAGGGTTTGTGTGTTAAACATGTTTAAATGAAACAAAACACAACTCCGGGTATGTCTGTAATGAGGAAACGACATTATAACAAAGATTTAAAAAAGTATAATATGGGCCCTTTAAATAAATGAATAAAAATGGCTTCCAATCTTTGACAGAGCTGATCTTTCACCTGCAAGATATTCATTTGGAGTTTGCAGATTAACCAACCAGAACCAAGCTGATTGTTGATTATTTGATTGGATTTCAAATTAATTGCACAGCCCGATGGCAAAGTGAACTGACTTGGGCCATAGTAAGAATTGGACATTAAAGTATGATATTGTTTACCGTGATAAAAAGAGTAGCCAATAGTATTTTGTTGTACATTTTGTAGGGATGCACCAATACAGCTGCTGATGGCGGCACCGGTACAGAAAAATTAGCTGGATCAGTATCAGTTCCATGGTAATGTTTAAGCTGATATCCTGGTTGGGCCTTTAATTTCATGTAATAAGACTATTTACAGGCTGATTTTGTCCTAGAACAGCTCATAAGGTTTGAACTTTTATTCGTAGGAAGCTGTTCAGTAGTTATTTGAAGGATAAAAAACAGTTACATAACACAATGCGATCTCTTGTGTAGCAACTTCACTGTTTTAATGAAATAAGTGCCATTTTCCGTCCCTACACTGGTATCGGTTAATATAGGGTATCGGCAGATTCTTAAAGTCAAAGTATCGATATCGGTAACGGAACTGAAAAAGAAAGATGGATTGTGCCTCCCTAAAATTTTGTATAGTGCGTTGAAAGAAGCTACTTCCATGGTGTTCTCTTCTAGATGTTTTCACTTCACAAAGTACATTTACTACAGTTAAAGGGCCTATATTACACTAGTTTCTGATCTATGTAATAAAGTTGTTTCCTTATCATAAACATACCTGGAGTTGCATTTTGTTTCATTCACAAATGAATGAAACAAATGAATGACCCTGCATATTTAGGCTGAGCTTTTCTCTCAAACAGAAAACACTCTGTTCCACGTTGTGATGTCATGTGGTAATACAGTAAGAGCTCTACTCAATTCGCCGTCACTAGAATCATTTGGATAATTCAGCGCTGGAATTGGCCTCTCTACTGAACAAAAGGTAAAAAGTCACTGTTAACTGGAAAACTACCACTTCATGACATCACAAGGTGGAACAAAACATTTTGAGCTTTGGAGATGTAGACAGACTAATAATGCAGGGTTACTCAAACATGTGTGAATGAAACAAAAACAACCCCGGGTATGTTTTTGAGGAGGTAATAGCGTTATAACATGACTTAAAGAACACAAGAATCAATTTTGTGTAATATGGGACCTTTAAACACGGAACTAATTCATAAGATTAAAATTATAATATCTCCAGGACATTTACTAAACTGTTAATTGCAATTATTTTGGTCATGATAATAGTCACAGAAAATATAAAGAGAAGTATCGTCAAGTTCCTAGTCCATAGAGACGCTGTTGTGCTACTCAGCCTTCTTCTTGTATTACAGTGTGTTAACCTCCTCACTCCTTATCAGGGATTGCCTGGCAGCATTACTAGAACTATCTTAATCAGTTTTGGTGTGAAGTCTTCAGGGGGGACTTAAAATGTCATATGAGACACGCACGTTTGAGTTGAACTAAATGATCTTTGTGTTTGTTTACATCGTAGGCGCATATGGAGTGGTGCTTAAGTGCAGGCACAAGGTAAGTACGACTCTCTCTGTAATTACTGTTCTGAATTGGCAAGATTCAGAGGATGCATGTGTTTTGGTGTGCTTTTATAAAAACGTTAAATTTAACAAAGCAGCAACATTACAGAAACACCACATAGCTTGTCAGTGTGTGTTAAATATTATCAGCGAGGCAAGGCAAGATTATTTGTATAGCACAAAGTAATTCAAAGTGGTTTACAGAATAAAAAAGACATTAAAATCACAATAGCAAATCAGAACATAAATAATAATAATAATAATAATAATAATAATAATAATAATAATAAAAAATAACCATCATAAAACATTAAACATTAACATTAAAAGAGAAGAGTGCAAAATACAAATCTTTCAGTCATATGCACAGCTAAACAGAATCGTTTGGAGCCTGGATTTAAACATTGTCAAAGTAGAGGCCTGTCTCACATGTTCAGGAAGAATGTTCCAGGATTTAGCTCCATAGAACTGAAATGCTGATTCCCCGTGTTTAGACCTGGTCTAGTTCACCTTTAGTCCTGGTTTAATCCTGGTTTAGTCCACGTTTAGCCCTGGTTTAGTCTACGTTTAGTCCTGTTTAGTCCATGTTTAATCCTGATTTAGTCCACGTTTAGTCCTGGTTTAATCCTGGTTCAATCCTGGTTTAGTCCTGGTTTAGTCCACATTTAGTGCTGGTTTAGTCCACATTATGTCCATGTTTAGTCTATGTTTAGTCCTGGTTTAGTCCACATTTTGTCCATGTTTAGTCCACATTTTGTCCACGTTTAGTTAACGCTTAGTCCTGGTTTACTCCACGTTTAGTCCTGGTTTAGTCCTGGTTTAGTTCTGGTTTTACCCTGGTTTAGTCTTGGTTTAGCCCATGTTTATTCCCAGTTTAGTCCCCACCAGCAGGAGGCACTGAAATCCTCAGAGTGCGAGATGGTTCACATGGTACAAACATGTCGGAGAATGTTATAGAAAACCCATGAATTAAATATAGCAAGTAAAAGTGAATGAAACTAACCGGGAATTACTTATTGTTCAAGTTATTCAAATTTGAAAAGTAGCCTACAATACATGCACTAAATAAAACTACTAACTATCCACTTTTGACAGAAAAGAAAGACTTAGCAAAAGGGAGCTAATATGCTAATACGCTAATGCTAACATCTCTATATTTGCCTTTTTCAATGTGTAATTTAGTGAAGATTTCTTTATATGAAGCTTATTTATGGGACTACATAGACACTGCTTGGACTGCCTGAATATCTCATTTGCTGGTTAATCATTGAAACGGTAACTTATAAGACATATGACTGTAGTTTAAGGACTTGCTACATCAGAACTGAAACACGGAAAAGGGCTTTTGGTTGTTTCTCCTCCCAAGCAACAAGCAAAATTTGATGTTTTGAACAGGGCGCCGATGAAAAAGCGAGTCTAAGTGCTCTCATTGGGTCTTCCCTGTATAAATAAAGATAAATAAATATGTTGTCATAGGTGCTTCTTAAATACTCGTATGCAAAATAATGTATTAGTTTTATCACACTTTTAGAAGTTGTGTTGCATTTCACATCAAAGAGGCAAAGGGAGTGTGGTGTCTTGCCCGAGGACACAAACCTAATGCAGCCTAACATGCAGGGTTTGTGTGTTAAACATGTGTGAATGAAACAAAACACAACCCCAGGTCTCTTTGTGATGAGGAAACATTATAACATAGATCAGAAAATAGTGTAATATGGGCCTTTTAAGCTGTAGTTGCAGTTTTATTGTTAGTTCTAGTGATGGAAGTTGATGTTTTTATGGGACCAGTTGTGTTGGAGGGTAGAATTAGAATTTTCCTCTTAACTATCACTGTCAGCTGTTTAACTGACACCTGTGGTTAAAACCTCTGTAATTACTGGGCCTATCCACATGAAACAAAAACTGGCACAGCGATCAACGTCTTCTCTGTCAGTAGAAATGAACTCAGATTTTTATCCAGAATAACTTAAAAAGCAGTGCCATTATTCAAACATAAATTGTTTTGGAGGTGAGTGGCCTACACAGATATAGGCCCCTGAATCTTTATCTGGAAATATGGCACAATCCAATTCAAGAGCGTTAATGCAACTTTTTTTTCCTCACTACAGATCCCTACTGTAAAACATTTTAAAGGGCCCATAATTTGCTATTTTCTGATCTATGTTATAATGTTTCCTCATCACCTGGAGTTGAAACAAAACACTCTAGGTATGTTTTTGAGGAGGTAACAAGATTATAAAAGAAAAAGCTTAAAGAACACAACAGATTTGATTAGTGTATTTAATACCCACAGTTATGTTGATGTTAGAAGCAAAAAAGGGTTACTTTATATTGCTGTAATCTGTATGTTAAATGCACTATTAGCCTTCTCTTATTTTAAAGTCCTGTAATTACACTGGTGACGCGTAATGTTGTTCCTAATGGTTTTGTAACTCCCGTCAACAACAGCTTTGCTCTGGAGCTTTTTTCATTTATTTCATTAATGTTGTTGCATGACGGACATGAGTCATACAGAGACCCAGGGGGCGTGACTGAGCGGCGTAGGGCTTTGCATCCAAAAAAGAAAAGACAAGGAAAGACAGACTGATCACATGCGCTAATATAATCTAAAGAACAAATCAAAATATAAGGTCAAATCGTGAAGTAGAGGGCTAAGTGATTAGAGCGGGAAAAGGACAAGTATTGTGGATTCAATTTTGTTCTCTGCCAAGGTCATTCAATTAAAGTCCCACTGTGTAGCTTTTTAGCCAGAAAATAGTTTTTATTTCACTGAAAAACATCTATTTTGTGTGAGTGGCCTTGCATGTCCACAGACCTGACTCTTATTTGGCCTGAAGGTCCTTCTCCTGTTTGTTTCCAGGGAAATATATATTATTCCACACTTTGACATAAAACGTATTTATCTTCTTGAAGAATGTCACAAAGTATGGCTTTAACTTGTGGCCAAACTTCCTTCTTAAAGTCTGATCTCGTCAGGTCTCAGAAGCTAAGCAGGGTTGGGGCCTGGTTAATGCTTGGATGGGAGACTGCTGGGAATATCAGGCACCACTGGCACAAACTGTCATTGTGTCCTCAGGCAAGGCACTTCACCCATATTACCTAGCATGAGTGTTGGTGGTTGGAGGTGTTGATGGTGCAGATTGGCAGCCTTGTTTCCATTAGTCTGTCCCAGGACAGCTGTGGCTACAATATTAGCTTACCACTAATGAGTGTGGAGTGAATGAATAATGCACTGAGTTGTAAAGGAGCTAAATAAGACTAAGGCATTATTATTATTATTATTATTATTATTATTATTATTATTATTATTATTATTATTATTATTATTATTATTATTATTATTATTATTATTATTAACTATCTTTTTAATGACTCACGCTGGTGACATGAAAGTTACACAGTGTGGCTTTAACTTCAATTACAGTAATTGTACAGTTAACCAGAGTTAGAACGTTAGAAAGAGAGAGAACCGGTGTTGGCAAGCTATGAAATTTGTGCTGATTACGAATATCTTAAAAAGGGAAAAGTGAACGAAATAAAGCAAAATGAATTCATACTGTCGAGTTTATACACATAGACGTCACACTAATTCTACAGGGAAAAGTGGCTCTGGGACATAGCTCTTATTAGCTCTCTATTGTTCTATTGAGGTTAATGTCAGATTACTGTAACTATATTTATCCCTCATTAATAAAGTGTTGATTGAGAGTTTGGTGTAAATGAGCGCGACCCAGTTACACTTCAGCTCCGCCCTGCAACTCTGCCACAGACGGAGGTCACACTTACTACATTAACACTATTACTGAGAGGGTTTTTCACTACTACTAATTCATTCAAAAATCAGCTAATGACATTGGGATGGGCTAAAACATTAATACATTTTTTTCTCTCACATTGATCAATTTCAATTTTCGTTTAGATTTTTTTCTTAGCAACGCTGTCAATCAAACCTGTTGCTAATGCTAGTGGAAGCGACTTTGGGGAAAGAGGGTGCCGGATTTGTTGGTTAATGTTCATATCTTGATTTACAGACACAATAGCGAAATAAAAATACCAGCATCATCAGCAAAATTACGAGCCTGACAACAGTTACATAGAGAGGGGTGACATTTTTTCAATGTAAAGTAAGAGCCAGAGTCGATGGAGCTGGAAACGTGCTCATGATCACTTCCTATTTGGAACGTGGCAGCTAGCAGGTTAGCTATGCCTATTTATATATAGTCTATGGACATGACTTAATCTCTTAAAATTTCATTAATAACTCAAGAAGATTTGGTTGTGGCCTGCATGTTGCTTAGCTGTATTGCTAGGTCTGGTCTGGGATACAGAAAAAGTTGGATATTTTTGTGTGTTATATTATAATTGTTGTCAATCAGTTGTTATAAATACATGTAATGGACATTTATGGAAAATAAAAAGAACATGATGATGATTGGGGTATGGTAGGATAGGGCGAAAGTAGCTCAGTTGGTAGCGTTTGTCCACTGATCTGAAAGTTGGCAGTTCGAATCCCTCTCTCGACATCAAGGGTTGAAGGGTCAGTTGTGTCGATGTGTCCTTGGGCAAGACACTTAACCCATCTTGCCCACAGTGTCTGTGTACACTGGCGTATGAATCTGTGTGTGAATGGGTGAGTGGTTCCTTGATGTAAAGCTATTTAAATGTTTTGAAGGTGGAAAAAGCTCTGTATAAAGATGTGATATTTTACCATTTAGTGTAAGATAGAGGCAGGAATGGTACGTTTCTTTGTTCTATGTAACTTTTCTGGATTTTTTGTATTAATTTCCCAGCCCTATTTGGCTATAAAAAGATTTGGTTGTGGCCTGTGTTATCGCAAGTTTTCACTCCATTTTTAGTAATGGTTTGTACTGGGCTGCAGGAAGTGTAATTTGTTATTCTCTAAACCAGGTCATTGCAGTAAACATTTGGATACTTCTATGTAATTTACCTACTTTTATTTTGATTTTCACAGTAGCATGTTTAATGTTGTAATTGTTGTTTTGTTGTCATTCAAAAAGTGGATATTTGTACTATACATGTTGGCTTAAGGTGAAAATGGTGGTTGTACTGGAGAAATTTGAACAGGATGAGGCCATGAGAAAGAACAAAGAAGAAATGTATTGATATAAAGAGAAAAAAATACATAGATGGTTGAGAGAGAAGAGAATCCAGAATGGTCTGTTCTTGTTTAAATCTGCAACACGAGTATATAAAGTTATTCATTTTAGATGATTATTATTTGGCATTATTGGAGACATTTGAGGAAGCAGCGGTTTAGGGGTCAGAGTGTTAAAGGTTGGCAGTTCTATCCCAGCTCTGACCTGTATGTACAATTGTGTCCTTGTGCAAGACACTTCATCCATCTCACGTATGTATGAATATGATGTGTGAATGAGTAGTGTCTGGCTATTGCAGAGGCTGTTAATGGTGGTTGGAAAATGCCGATGGAGCAGATTGGCAGTCACTCTTCAGTCGTCAGTGTGTCCCTGGGCAGTTGTGGCTATCCATGGGTTTCAGAATGATAAAAAGTAAGGACTGTTTCCGTAGCGATCAACAATTTAAAACATTACATTACATCTTCTGAATTGGGGGAAAAGTCCTCAAAAAGTGGGCATGTAACAGAAGTACCGATTTGAGATTTATCATCTTATTTACACTGGGCAAGGGTTCCATGTTTTTTGTTTATTAGTTTGTTTTTTATTTTTCCTGGAACGTTCCCTAGTATGGCATTAAACTCATCGATCTCCATGGGGACAATGGAGACTAATCTCTCTAACCTGATCTAACCTGTAACTTGCCTGCTTGTCTTCATGGAGATAGATAAGTTTAATGCCATACTGTGGAGCTTTAAAGGCAGGGCAACCTTATCGCCATGGACACAAGTATGGAGTGTAGAGAGAGCGAATGAATAATGCATGGGATTGTAAAGCAATTTTGAATGTTTGAATAATTTCTCTTTTGGCTGTTCTGTACACTGGCCCAAAAACTACATTATAGACTTGGCCATTAATCTCATCTTTGCTTCTGCATTGCATTTGCCTCGCGCGGTATCGACTTGCCGTGAATTACTGATGATCCTTCTTTGGTATTTTCTCCATTTTTTTCTTCAAGTTACCATGACAACTGTTGTAAAAAGGTCTTTCCCAGGAATTGGCTTTTAGTAAACAGCAGAACTAGGAGGAGGAGAGGGGAATGAAACTAGGAGTACCGCATGTGAAAACAACTGGCTCTTGAAGTAGCATCAATTCAAAGGACATCTCAATTATGTTCTAACAACTATAAACATCTTGTTCTAAAAGAAAGAATAAATTACAAGTTTTGAACGTTTTGTACTAAAAAGACTGAGGCTAAACCAGGACCGCACCAGGTCTGAATAGATTGAAACCAGAACTAAACATGAACTAAACCGAGACTAAACCAGGATTTAATCTGTGCCAAAATAGCATTGCTCAAACCAGGTGTAAATGTTGACATGACTACATCTGGACTAACAAAATGGTGGTCTACAATTAATGGCATGCTATCTGATTTTTACTGTCTTAAAAACGTAAAAAAAAAAAACAAAAAAAAAACAAAACAGAACTGGTTCATTTTAAATGGTTTGCAGTGGTCCAAAGTTATTCTTCACTTACCTTGTGCAATCTGAACATCCTAATTATGCACCATGATGATTTTTGGACAATAAAATACTTCAAAATTAGTTGCAGACAGTTGTCCACTGACAAATGAAGATTGATGGTTCGATTCCCGCTGTCAACACAAACATCATTGGTAGAGTGGTCAGATCCACTGACCCCAATAGGTTGACGGTGTGATTCCAGCTCCCACACATGAATGCTGTACCGTACTATAACTGTAACTGCACATAAAAAAAGCACAAGGAAAGAGTATTAATATGTGAAAAAGCAGATTAAACTTCTCCCAAATAATCCACTAATTCACATAACTTCTTTTTTCTGCTATTTCTGCCACAATAATTAGTCAGCTAATACAAGTTTTGGTGAACTAGAACATTAACCAATTATTGAATCAACAACTCCAAGGTCCTCTAACCAATTTTTTATACATTTTTCTGCCCAGATACAGATGTATCGAGGCATCTTATTAGAAAGCATTTTATTGCCTGATAATCAGGAAGTGCACATTAGCATGATAGTTAATGCTATCTTCACCTCGATTGCATTGATGCATTGGTCCAATAAACTTTGTGAACAATTTTCCTTATGGAGACAATAAAGCACCTTATATCTTTACTGTATTAAATGTTCATCTTTGAGCACAGTTTGAGGACCCGTGAGTCATCATACTTATAGATTATAGATAAACTGCCCATGTTTTGAGATAAATTTAGCTGTTCCAAATCAAAGCCATAACTGTTTCAGATGTACATTTTTAAAGAGGGTTATTTAGTAATGCGTTGGGCAAGTGGCTGTTTCTTAAACGTGTGAATGTTGTACATTTTCAGAGCCATGTTTGTCCCTTGAACGCTCCCCTCTCGGCACCGGGGGCCATTAAAATTTTAAACAAAGTATAAATTATATACAATGAGGGGAAATCTGCATGAAGCATGCCCCTGCCTGGAACCAGAAGATGTTTACTGTAGGAAGATGCATATGAGGAAGAAGGAGACAAAACAGACAAGGAACTCTATAAAGACAGTTGTATCAATGTACAAAAATACTAGCATGCAAATAGTTAAAACTGGAAGAATTTCATTTTCCAATGCTAAAGATGAAGTGCCCTGAAGTCAAGTCAATGATTTTCTTGTTCTGTGGTAAATGCCATCTCCACTGAGCCACTCGCCTCTATACTTCAAACCCAGTTAGTTCATTTACACTGTTTGTTAAGGTCTATAACTCAAAATGACAACACATATGGATTTAAACTCATCAAAACCAAAACAACTTGAGATTTTATTATTTTATTTAAGGGCACACTATGTACCCTGGTCAAGAGTTTGCCTATTCGACTTGTCTCCATGTGTTTTTGTTTTTTGTTTTGCCTGGAATGTTCTTTATTAGGACATTAAACTTATCTATCTTCATGGAGACAAAGGGGACACCTCCCAGATCTAACCTGTAACTTACCTGCTTGTCCTCATGGAGATAGATACGTTTAATGCCATACTGTGGAGCTTTCTAGGCAAAGCAACATCATCTCCGTGGACACAAGCAGGTGGCGCACTCTCCACCAGGAATGATACATGGTCCACTTTTAACAAGGACCAATGACCTGCATAAGACCTTTATTTGTTTTTCACCTTTTTTGTTTTGTTCTAGACAATAGAGAAACCAATGATATTATGGTTTTGGTAGTACAAAAGATAAAGATCTAGAAAACCAGTGCTGTACTTTTTGTGAGGCAGATATAGAGCAGCACTGTAGTGTAGTGTATTGTAATGTATTGCAATGTAGGTCATAGGCAGGTAGACATCAGGGACTTCTTTATGTGGCTGAGACGCTGCTCGCTTTTAGCTGTTTACTACTGACTCCCAAATGGGAACTAAAGGATTCAGCAGCGTTGCGTAGTCATTTTGGTACAAAAAAAAAAAAAAAAAAACTCGCTAGTGTGCAGCTATCCATAGGAAGGGCAAACAACTTCAAGGCTCTTTGTTGTGATGGCGTTTACGGCGATGTCCGCGGAAGTCAGCAGTCTTTTATTAAGTTCTTTTGAATTAATATTGTAATTTAAAATTAAAACATAATGATCAAAAGGTGTCATATATTACAAATATATAGCAGACACAAGCACAATATGTCTGCTTTAATTAAAATTTTTGATTAAGTAGCCACTAGCCATTGACTTGCCAATACACTCACTGCTGTAATTTTGCTCATGATCAATCCAGATTAATATATCGTAGGTAATATTAGTAACAGGAAGGGCATCTGGCATAAACCTTTTCCAGCTCAAGTCTCAATATACAGGTGTAATGGAAATGTGCAAGAAAAGAGTTACAGGTTTCAAATATATCAGAAAGCTCATGGCACAGGTGTAGACCAGCTAAAGAGTTAGATTACAAAGATACGGTGGATTATAATACGCTCTCGAGGCAAACCCAGATGGATAAAATAGAATTCAAATAAGAAGTATTATTCAAAAAGCTTAAAATAGGCCCGGCCAGCTATCATGATGAATAGCTCTCTAACATTAAGAGACTATTTTCAATTTCCAAATGTGATCCAGACCTGGAGACATGCAGTACAGTAGTGCAGACTTTCATATGTATTAGACTGACTCCTTAGTCCAAGTAGTTTTACATTTACATTTACTAAATTTCTGTCAATGGGCCTGATTGTAGGGAATATAAATTAAGAGCTTGTATGAAGGGACATCAGAGGATGTTTTATGTAATATTACTTATGTTGTAATCATAGACTCAAAAACACATGAGTTGCATGCATGCAACTAATTAACCCTGTGAAACTAGTGCTCCAGTCCCACAACTGCAGCAAAGTTATCAAGCAATACTTAATCCTTATAGTTGATATAGTTGATATAATGGAGCTGGATGACATATATAGGTCATATTGCAGATGTTTTGACCTAGTTAATTAAGATTTCTGTAATTACTGGGCCTATTAACATGAAACAAAGTTCAGCATCTTCTTTGTCAGTATAAGCAAACAAAATGGCCTGAGAAAGTGGTGCCATTATTCAACCCCACAGATGTAATGATTGTATATTGAAACAACTTTAATAGAGTAGAAGATTAATATGGCAAATTAAACCAGATTAATATGGAAAACATATGAGTAATGTGGAACTAATCTCTAACAAATAATTATGGTAAACAGTAAATGGTCAAATTTTTATATATAGTTCTTTTCCACCTTAAAAATGAGTTAAGTTGAGGTTCAGCATTTGTGGATCAGAAGTTTGTTTATTTCTTTCAAAAGCAATGGTCACCCATAGAGTTATTAACGCCCCTGCCCTCCATCTGAAATTATCGTATCATCAAATTTCAGAATGTGAATAGAACCTTGTATGGGATATTTTGCTGTTGTAAAGTACATGATACAGCATTAATAAGTACAGACTTCACAACTTCACACTTTATCCATTCAAATTATGATTTCGAATGGGATTGTTTTATTATTTCACACCTTTGTTATACAGCAGCCTCCTCACTCCCCCCTTCAGGACAAAGCACCGAATCTTGGGGGGTGCTGCCTCCACCCTCTGGAACTCACTTCCACAACCCAAACTCATATTGCATGCAGCATTTCACATGCATACTCACCTCGCATGATTTTCACCGTTGTCTTCCTCTGTTGTTTATAAAGTGTCTTTGAGTGTCTAAAAAAGTGCTATATAGTCAGATTTTATTATTATTATTATTATTATTATTATTATTATTATTATTATTATTATTATTATTATTATTATTATTATTATTATATACATTTGAAAAGAACCAATTACCTACAGCTACGATAAATGTGCTTCCACCTTAAAAAATGGAAACGCAACTTCCATCTTTGTTTTTTAACTAGTCTCTTCTTCATCGATTCAGGCAGATGACCTTGACAAAACGTGCCGAAAAAACACTATTTGTTCCTCGCTTGTACACACACATACACACTTTTTCACATGGTTAAGACCTGGGAGCGTACTGTTATTTTCACTCTTCACAGCTTGAATGGAGATAAAAAGAAAGTGATGGCTGAAGAAATACCACGGAGAACTGTGTAGGGTGGAAGAATAGAGCAGGTCTTGAATGTGGGGGGACTATGCGCTGCTAAATGGGTCACCTTAATAAAAGACTGGAGCAGACAGGAGCTTATCTGGTGCAGGGCCACAACAGACACCGAGGAAAAGCAACCAGGGGAATGCGCGGGGCTTTACAATGGGGCTATATATAATTCACAATACCGCCCAAAAGGCTTGCAAATGTAAGGGTTTTCAAGAACAAAGATGACTCAACCTGTGTTCAGCTCTAAAACATAGCAATTTGTTTAAGAAAATAAGACGTATCAAGCATTAGAATAGTCTGTAGTGTTTTTCTTACATGAATATACATGGATGCCAGATTCATTCTAAATAATTTCTTATGAGGGTTGCATAATATATTTCAATCTAACCAAAATCAAAATTTGAATTGGCACCAAATTAAATCGCAAAGGTAACGATGGTGTGTACGATGACGTCACCACAGTTTTCTAACATGAAAATTATCAAACTTGCTTCTTTTATCAAGTAGTTTTATAGATTCATAGATTATAATGATAGACCAGGCTCAAGCACATTATGTCTTCTTTAAACCTGAAGTTTAGGGGATTCACGTGTTAGTTTAGCAGTTAGCAGCATATTTTAGTCTTAAAAATGTTAAACATATTAAAGCCTGTAGACTGCTCATGTACCAGAAGTTCAACTGCTTACAAACTGCTGGCTTATCAGTGATGTCAAATTTCTTTTCATTAAAGATAATATTATATTGACAGGTGCACTGTGTAATGTCATTATTTTGTCTGAAATGTTCCACAGTATGGAATTAAACATATCTGCATTTAAACCACCCCTCAAAACTTTATTCTTCATTCCCCCATTCGTGCTGTGAAATGGCTCCCCTAACCACAGATCTGACATGTAACTTACCTGCTTGTCTCCATGGAGATAGATGTGTTTAATGCTATACTGTACAAGCATGGAGACAAGCAGGGGCAGAACCTCCAGAAAAAGTTATGTAGGACGCCTTTTAGCAGTTTTTTTGTTTTTTTTTGTTTGTTTAGAATATTCTTCAAATCTCCTGATGACTATTAAGTATCAATTAATAAAGTTCTTACACTTGCTAATTGGCTCTGTGCACAACAGAGCTGACAACCTCACTGTTAGTGCCACTGCTTCCTGTCTCTCTGAGGTTTTTGCAGAGTCACGTTAATATTTAAAAATCAAGCAGTGGAAAGGGAGCTGCAGGTGGATGTCACTGACAACATGTTAAACACTACACAAATAAAATGAATAATTCACCGGAGGACACGTCTAGTTTAGAAACAGGAATGTTTGTGTTTCAATGCTAACACTAATGCTAATTTTGAGTTAGAATAAATATTGAAACAACACCATAAACTGAAGTATTCTAACATATAAAAAATAATTGGATATTTTAATTCATTTTTAATTAATAGGTTGTTTATTTTATGTTTTCTGATTTTAATAAAAATGATTATTAGATCTGAGACACATTGAGCTAGCTAGCGTGTTGCTGTGCACAGAGCCTATTGGGACAAGATTCAGATCAACATCTTTGAACTGTTTGGATCAATAAATATTTCACTGTGCAAAACTTTATGTCACAAAACTTTACTTTCAGTAATCCATATTTTTGTTCCTGCTGCTTGGCACCCACTCATTTGTTTTAGCACTAAACCAGTCTGAACCACGTTTCAACCCTCATGTCTCCTCTGCTCTGGTTTCCTGTGACTTGTCCGTGTCCCTACATGTCCCACACTCTGCAGAGCTCTATGTCTTTGATGGTGAATTTAATTAGCCTAAAGCTCTGAGCCAGCGCTGGTGCTGTGTTCTTGTTGTCTTATTGTATGTGGGTGTGTGCATGGAGGCTTAAGTGTTAGCTTGTATTTTTGCACAGCGACAATAGCACAACCTACACGCTAGCCAGAGTCTCCCGGTGGCTGTACTGTGCCTTTTCTTTACATATAATTTGTTGCACTTAGAATACAATTAATCATGGCAGGTCTACTTCCACTAAAAGTTCTGTTCACAGTTCTTTACAGTTGTAGTTTCAGTGCCAACTTACTGCGAGAAATGTGAAGTGGTTTTATTACTGTAGCAACCATAGACTGTATATATAATATTCAAATATCTAAATAGGAAGTGAGCACTGGCACTCTTCCAGCTCCATCGTCTCTGGCTCCTTTTCACTTTCTATTGAAAAACTATTGTCCCTGCTGCAGTGAGCTTCCTCATTTTAAAATGTTTGTATTAACTCACTCTACATGATCCTGTATTTTTATTTTGCTATTGTGTCCATAAATCAAGATATGAACATTAATAACAAACAAATCAGGCACTTTATTTCCCTGAGGTCCCTTCTGCTAGCGTTAGCAACAGGTTTGATTGACACCGTTGCCCACTCCCTGCTAAACCAGTGGTGCAGGCAGGATTGGTTCCGGATTGACTCTTTGGTTGCTATGATACTCGTGGTCGGAATTCCGAATATGGAACTCAACTCCAAATTCCCCCCCATAACTGCTAGCCTCGATGAACATTTGACTGAAGCTGAATGCTGTGGATTACACATTCACTTAGTCCACTTCTTTATACAGTTTATGGTATAGCAACTTTCTAACAATTTTGTTCTTTTAAAGTTGTGGCGAAGTTGTTGAAATGTGAATAGTTGAATGAATTGGAATGTACCTTGAAAATAATCAGACACTTGATTTTGAAGTATGTGCAGTTCACGAAGATTTTCATCAAAAGAGTTTTCCTGGAACTTGAGTTTTTAGAATTTCGATTACATTTTTTCAACTGAATGTAAAATATTTTCAGTTAAAACACCAAACAAATCTCACTGTAGTTATAATTAGCTTTTGTAGTTTTGTGGTGAATGGTTGTAGAGAAGAGACATTCTAAATATTTTGACTTTATCAGAACTTTTAACCAGGTAAAAAAAAAAAAAAAAGTAGTTCCACTCTGGATGTAATAATACATTCAAAATAAGTAGCAAAACTAGCAAGAGACTGGTGTTAAACAAGGCACAATTGTACAAAACAAATTTCCGAGGGAGACCCAAAACACTGGAGGGGCTACATCTCTCAGTCTGGAGGAAGTGTCTGGGGTGCGGGAAGTCTGGGAGTTCCTGCTTATGGTGCATTTACACCGGGGTGTCAAGAACGTGCTGGGCACCTCTAGTTGGATGCCTTTGCATTTGAGGGCACGTCTTGCCGAAGCATGTCTTGGACGCTCTGTCCGTTGTGATCTGCGAGTGCCTTTGAATTTTTTGTTTCTCTGTGTCTTTGAGAACGATGCAACCCAGGTTGAGAGAGTGGCTTTAGTGTATTTATTACATAAAACCCATCAACGGAGGCGATCGGCTCTGCGGCGTGTCTGGGTCCGTGACTAGCCTTTGTGCTAGCTAGTGCGCCCAGCATAAAGTTGCTGCTAGTTTGTGGCTGATGTCTTTCTACTTGTTCCGGATAATGACATTGCTTTGTCACTGGAGCGTAGTCTCTGATTGGTTGATGCTGCGCATCGAATGCCAAAAAGTTCAGCTTTTTCAACTTTTGGACGTGCAAACAAAGCGTCCGACGTCTGGACGCCAGATTTGCGCCGCAAAAACGCAGGATGGCCAAGACTCATGTCCACCGTAGGCTTTGCATGTAAACTCGACGCCCCGGACACCCCAGTGTGAACGCACCATTAGACTGCTTGACCTGTGACATGGCCTTGGAGAAGTAGAAGAAATGGATGGATGGATATATGGACTATTATACAAAGTAAAAATATACTAAATACAAAATATATATCTACGCTATAATATAGGGTTATCTATTACATAAGGGTAGGTTTTTGTACAGTTGTAGGGAGTATTATCTATTACATAAAGGCATTTTTTTTGTACAGTTGTAGGGAGTACTATCTATTACATAAGGGTGAGTTGTTGTACAGTTGTAGGGAGTATTATCTATTACATAAGGGCGAGTTGTTGTACAGTTGTAGAGGGTATTATTTGTTACATAAGGTGTGTTGTTGTACAGTAGTAGGGAGTAGTATTTATCACATAAGGGTGTGTTGTTGTACAGTTGTAGAGAGTATTATTTGTTACATAAGGTGTGTTGTTGTACAGTTGTAGGCAGTAGTATCTATCACATAAGGGTGTGTTGTTATACAGTTGTATGTAGTGTTGGAGAATGAGCCTCTCTGTCCCTCACTGCGACAGCCGATCACGTGACCAGGTTTACACAAATCTTTAAGCCATATTAAAGATAGACCTGAAATTTGCACTTTTTAGAGAATCAGCTGTTGTCCTTAAATCTTCAGCACAGGCCGATCTGCTCAAAACATGACTACACTCCTCTGTTGAAGGTGTGTGGTAGAAAGGGACTGTAGGTGAGTTTGACATAAATTAAAAGTACATAATTCAGAAAATAATCAAACTCAACCCCAAAACATGCTTACTCCATATTCTAAACAATCAGTATCGGCCATTAAAAAATCTGGGGGTGGGTCAAGAGGGCAGTAGTCTAAGCAGGGACTTCCAGACTTCCCTCATCCCAGACACTTCCTCCAGCTCCTCCAGTGGGACCCAAAGGCTGTCTGTCTAAAGCTTCTGCCACTTGTAGACTTACTTGCATTAGGGAGAATAACCAAAACTGTTACACAAGTAAAATGAATATTACTCAAGTAGGAGTAAAAGTATGGTATCTGGCAATGACTCAGAGAAGTATAATTTTATGTGAGTAAACGAAGTAAACAGAGTACTGCCTTCCTCTGATTATAAGTGATCCTTGAACGGGCTTGAACTTGTCCCTGATTAATCCTCCCTGCTCCAATCTGCGCCCATAACAGTTGTAATATTCTATAATTAAACATAACAAGGCAAAATGTCAAGCTATATCTGCTCCTCTCTGTTCCATTAGCAGAGCGGTGGCAAAACGACTAGCTATTTATAGATCTGCTGACTTTACACATGAATCACTGGGGGTCACACACAAATGAATGCAGACAACATCATCTCATCCCCCAAGCAAATGTCAAAAATCTTGCCTGGCTTGTAAGTCAGATACACAGTACAAGAAATGCCTCAGAATTCTGCTATCTTTGCACAAGATTAAGAATGTCTAAAGCTGCAGACTTGTTTGATTTTATCGTGTACAAAATCCCAGAACACCAAGTCGGTTTTGTCTCTTAAGAAGCACTCAGTCTGATTGGGTAACATTGTGTGAGCATCGCTATCCCTTGTCTCCCATGTAAACAAATGGACAAAGGACTATAGAGACGTGTGAGTGATGTAATGCTATTCGACAGTGGATTCTATATTCTCAAGCTAAACCTTGGACTTATTTAAAGGGCCCGTGTTGTGTTTTACTTCATTCACATCTGTAACACACAACAACACAAACTCCATACACCTTCACTGGAATCATCTGGCTGATTGCAGATCTGAAATTGGCAATCTCTACTAAACAAAAGGTAAAAAGTAGGTGTTAACTTGAAAAAATACGGCTTCATGACATCACAAGGTGGAACAGAGCGTTCTAATGTACTAATAATAAAGGATTACTCAAACATGTGTGAATGAATCAAAACACAACTCCAGGTCTGTTTTTGAGGAGGTAACAGCATTATGACATGACTTAAAGCTCACAAGAGTCAGTTTTGTGTATAACAATATATCACAATATACTGAATCAAAATTTTAGTTGGCACAAAATAAAGAAGCTGTAATTATTTCAATAATAGAGTGTCCTTGCAGAACAAAATACCCTGTCTTTTTATAGAACGTCTTGTATCTGTAGTTTAGACCTCTACAAATATGTTCTGAAATGCATAGACGAATCTCTCCTTGGGGATCAATGAAAGTAAGTCTGATTCTGATCTGATTATTAGTTTTCGCTCAAATGTTAAATCAGACCTATTTGACAGAATCGACTTTTCAGAGCTTCTAACCATGTTGTAGTTGTTTCACCATTTACTCACCTGAAGCTGTTTCTGGAGTGATTTGTGCATGTTTGAGCAATATTTAATCGCTTATTTTCAAGATGCCATTTTGTCAATCAATCCCCGTTTTCACCACCACAGCCATGGACTCATTGATCTGTACTTACTTCATTCTTCATTTTTATTTTCTTAATCAGTGACATGCATAGAATTCGGCAGTGTCACGTAGTAATTTTAGTACACATAAAAAAAAAAAAAGCTGCTGCTCGTTAGCGTGATCTGCAGCTATTCATCGCAGTGTTGTGATGAGGTTTATGGCAACTTCAGCTCCCATTTGGCACCACAATTTTCTAATGCGGAAGTGAGTAGACTTATTTCGTTTATTAAGTCGTTTTAGAGGAATATTGCTATGTGAAAAAAGTTGATAATTATAACACAACGATGCACTGGTGTCATAGATTACAACTATAGAGCAGACGCAATAGGTCTGCTTTAATGCTTGCAATTGCGACACTTAAAACAATAAACATGCAGCAGTATTGTCAATGCAAAAATGATCATGTCAAATATTATTCTCAAGCTAAACCTTGGACTTGTTTTAAGCAAAAAACAATATCCACCACAGAATATAGCAGTTGATTATAGAACCAGTAAAATGAATAAAAGACAGAAGGGACTGACATGAAGTCGCAGACATAACGCCACTGTTCATTGAAAATCTGATCACAGTCTGGGCTTGTTTTGGTGCAGGACTCACAATAGGGGCAGTGCATTACAATGTACACTGATGGAGACTGGTGATGTCATTCTTATGTGGACAATACCTCTATAGAACAACCAGGGCTGTTACAATAACATATTATGAAGTTCGATATATTGCTGGAGTAAATATAGACAATCAACGATAATATTGAAACATTTTTTTTACCACTGACACAAAAATCCAAGAGCAGATTTAAACCACAAAAACTATTCTAAATCTGCAATATTGTTAAAAATCATGAGCTGCAGTAAATAAACAGTAGACTTAAGTCAAGTCAAGTCAAGTCAAATTTATTTATGAAGCACTTTTAAAAACAACCACCACTGCCTAAAGTGCTGTACGAAGGCGATATGAAGTGCAAACGTATAAAACAAAACATGCAAAAATACAATAGAACAAAACTAATACAATACACATACAAGAGTCCCGCTCAACTCGTGTTAAAAGCCAGTGCAAACGCAAAAGTTTTCAACAAACATTTGAAAATATTTAAAGCTTGGGCTGTTCTAAAATACAGAGTCTGGGACCAGCTACAGCAAAGGTCCATTCCTCTCGAGTTAGTTTGCATCTGTAATGAGTCATAGAAGTTATTTATTTAACCTTTTATAGCATAAATCTTATCATATGCCCAAAAAATAACCCAAATTTTCCAGTAGTGGAGGAAAGTACACATGATAAATACTGACCCCAAAAAAGATTGGTCCAACAATTTAAGCAAGATCATAAATTGGCTGAATTCATAGGCAAACAACAAAATATAGTTTGTTTTTATGGATAACTGGTTAACTATGTAATCAAGAGCTCCACTAAGAGCATGTTCTGAAATGCATGGGATTCTCATATAAAGTTTATCCTAATTTGAAAACATAAATTGCACATCTAATCATCAAAAGAATTACATTTTTCCCCAAAAACATGCAGCCCTGTCCTGTCCTCATTCCAAACATGTGTATGCTATAGAGCAATTACTTTTTTACTAGAGTTTTACATAGGAAAGGCAAGTTTATTTGTATAGCACAATTGGTACACAAAATAATTTAAAGTCCTTTACAGAATAAGAAAGACATTAAAATTACAATACAAACAAATCAAAACATAAATAATCATCATAAAATTAATATTAAAGGAGAAGAGTCCAGAATAAAAACATCTTGAGGAAGACTGTTCCAGGTTTTAGCTGCATAAAACCTGGAACCTTGGTTGTGTACAGTGGAACAGTCTTCCCACTTTTGTAAGGGAGGCACCCACTTTTACTACATTTAAAAGGTATTTAAAGGAGTGGCTTAGGACAACACAAACATGTGAACACAATTCATAGTTACTCAGTTTTAGCTTTACATAAAATACTCGACTTATAGGACTTGTACAATACACCTTGCACTTTAGGTTATGTGCAATACACTTTGCACTTTAGAACTTGTGCAATACACCTAGCACTTTAGAACTCGTGCAATACACTTAGCACTTTAGAACTCGTGCAATACACTTAGCACTTTACAACTTGTGCAATACACTTAGCACTTTACAACTTGTGCAATACACTTAGCACTTTAGAACTCGTGCAATACACTTAGCACTTTAGAACTCGTGCAATACACTTAGCACTTTAGAACTCGTGCAATACACTTAGCACTTTAGAACTCGTGCAATACACTTAGCACTTTAGAACTCGTGCAATACACTTAGCACTTTAGAACTCGTGCAATAAACACAGCACTTTAGGACTTGTGCAATACACACAGCACTTTAAAAGTTGTAGTAACCCTCCTGAGTTTATGTTTTTGACTTGGCTTCTGTCCTTTTTCTGTATTTGACTGTATTTTGTGTATGTGGTATTTTATGTTAAATGTGACCATCAACCTGTCCAGGGACAACAGATGGAAACTAGCCTGTGGCTAAAATCTGGCATATTTACATATGTATCTTATGTTCATTAATATGCACTGTCCCTTTTCTAAATAAATAAAATAAAAATTAAAAATAAATAAATAAAATGCTGATTTACCATGTTTAGTCCTGCTTTAGTCCTGCTTTAGTTCTGGTTTAGTCCTGGTTTAGTCCTGGTTTAATCCAGACTCCGGGCACCAGCAGGAGGCCGGTCCCTGAAGTCCTCAGAGTGTGAAATGGTTCATATGGCTCTAACATGTGGGAGATGTACTTTGGTGCTAGGCCATGGAGAGAGTTTTACACAGCAGAGCTGCTTTAAAGTCTATTCACTGAGCCACAGGAGTCAGTGCATGACGTACATATAACAACACACCCTTTTTATGGCTCACACTTCATGAAGCGTAAACACCATGGCTGTAACACAATGTAATATAGTACAAATTTTGATATTTCCTACTTCATATAATTTAGCTTTTTTTTTATATTAAAGATTTATATTCTATTGATGGTTTGCCTATCTTTCCTTTTTTGGTTCTGTCCAATTACAGTCTTGGCTTTCACGTGAAATCTAGGCCTGTCATGATAATTACTATATTTTATTTTGATAAAAGTTGATATAGATAAATAGTGAATGGAGGGAATTGCGATTGTGTTATTATACATTCATTGATAGCATTGATAGCAAAAAAAAAAAAAAAAAAAATACTATATCAACTTATCATTCAATACATGACAGATAGAACAATTCACTTTGGGGGTCAGTATTTATGGTTGGTACTTTTTCTTTGTAGTAGTCGGGGTCTTTTTGTTATTTTTTGTACTATGACAGACGGTTGAATAAATGCTCTTTTGGGGAAAATTCTGCTTAAGAGTTATTGTATCACTGGCATAAATTACTTTCAGTATCATTGTTTATTTTCTATATTTACCGTAAATTTCGGACTATAGAGCGCACCTCAATATAAGCCGCACCAGCTAATTTTGAAAAGAAAATCTATTTTGTACATACATAAGCCGCACCTGAATATAAGCCGCAGGTTTTCATATCGTAACATGAGATATTTACACAGAAAGACGGTGCACCGACACTCTTTTTCTAAAACTGTGCCTGAAAATTGGCACCAACACGACATCAACATGGGATAAACACACCTGCAGGTTTAGAAAATAAAGCTGCACCAACACGGAAAATCTGCTTTTATTTCCTCTGAAAACTTTGTCGTCTTTTTACATTGACCAAGTTGGATTCATTGATGTCGAGCTTACGTGCAGTGGCTCTATTTCAGGGGTCGGCAACCCGCGGCTCCGGAGCCGCATGCGCCTCTTTCAGCCTTATACTGTGGCTCTGCGTGGCTTGGGAAAATACATTTTAAGTATTTAATTGAAGTGTATTTTCTTTGTCTTAGCTCTTTTTTGTTGTAGTTTAAATTGGAAGATTATTATGATCTTAAAATAAAATTATATTTTCTTATTTTTCGTTGCTCAAAATAAGCGTCACACTCGCGGAACAATGTTCAAAACAAACACGTCTCACGTCTCACAGACACAGACACTGACACAGCTCACAGTCCTGCGTAAAGAGCCCTGATTTTCAGACGCTGTGCGCACAGGGGTCAGGAGCAACTTTCGCCCGTCCCTAATGATGCACTAATAAGCTCGTCCATAGATGTATCATGAAAATCCTGCTGGAAATCGCCACAGAAATCTATTTGATGTAGTAGCAAGTTTATTATCTGCTCTTGTCTCCGCGATGACGTATCACATATAACACATCAGACATGTAGCCCAAAAGTAGAGCCACAAGCGAGTGAAAATGAGCCAAAACAAAAGTCTTTGGAGAGCTTTTAACAAAGGGGAAAAGGACAACTGAGGAGCCAGAAGAGGAGACTACGACCTCCAAGAAAAAGAAAGATAAATTTAACAGACAATACCTACTTAAAATCTGGGTTTGTTGCTACAGGTGACTCTCACGCACAGTCCGCTCTGCGTAATATGCGGGAAAAGCAAATGAGGCAATGAAACCTTCAAAACTGCTTTGGCACATGGAGAATAAGCACCTGGGATTAAACAATACGCCTTTGGAGTTGTTGTTTTTTTAAAGAAACTGCGGAGCAGAGTAAACATAATCACATAATCAGCGCAGGGTTCACACTGATGCAGCGGTTTGGTGAGTTGTATTTTTTTATGCACTTAAGTTATTTTTGCCATATTTATCTGCCACGTGTAGAAGGCTTGTCTGTGAAAATAAAACCTACATTATTCCGTTACATTATTATTATTATACACAGTGTTATCTTCATTTTAGATGTCATAAAGCATTTGCGGCTCCCAGTGTTTTATTTTATGTGGAAAGTGGGTCCAAATGCCTCTTTGCGTGTTACAGGTTGCCGACCTCTGCTCTATTTCCTTCTTTATCTTAAAAACTGCATCATATCCATTTCATGATGCGCAAAATGATCGTTCAAAATCAAAACTAGTGAATTCTTCAGAGCAGAATCTTTCCCCACGTCTGTCTCACTTTTACGTTTACAGCTAGAGAGCGCCTCCCAGGGGCCGTTATCCAGTAAAATTCTATAAATAAGCCGCACTGCTGTATAGGCCGCAGGGTTCAAAGCGTGGGGAAAAAGCTGCGGCTTATAGTCCGAAATTTACGGTACTTCAGCGATATATAAAACTTCAAAATGTGTTATCGTGACAGGCCTAGTGACTTCACACATTCTCACCTTATTTAACACACCTGGTGTTTTTATGAATGAAAGTGCCTCAGACCCTCACCCACACTTGATACTGAGAAGAATATTTCGTCTTTTTAATAACAACATTGTGACAACATCAGTCACAATAATTAACTATATATGGACACATGGTGTCCATATATAGAGGTGTCCATGGTGTTTATTGCATCTGTATTTGTACAGTAAGAGAATTTTTCTAGTTCTTTGTAATTTAAGTGAGCTGTATAATGAACATACCCATTACTCATACTAGGTCCATTTCTTCTCTGATGTACGGAGTGTTTGTGTATTTTTTCACTGACATAAAGTGGTCTGTTAATGTTTTCTGTTACAACTTCAAATTATAGCAAAAGAAAAATACAACATTTGTCTACTGGACAAAACGTTGTAGCAGTAAGACTGCTCATCCAAGCCGCTTCTTCAGTTCTGGTCAGATTACTAGTGGGCACTGCCTTATATATATCTCAAGGGAGAAGGTAATTACACTGAAACTAAAAACACCTATTGTTTACAATTTCCATTTGTAGGCTAAGTGTGCACTGTGTCTGAGTCCTACTTAGCATAGTCATTCAAGTCCCTAATGAGTGATTTCACACTTATTAGGATCCTGGCTAGCACTATTGTTTTCTGTGTTTTACTTTGGGTATGTAAACAATAGGTGTTTTTAATTTTCATGTAGCTAGCTTCTCCCTTCAGATAGAGTGCCCACCAGCAATCTGACCAGAACTGAAGAAGCGACTTGGATGAGCAGCGAAACGTCTTCACTCCTACGGCGTTTTCTCCAGTTGACAGATTTTATATTTTTCTTTTGCTATGGATCAGACCTGGACGACTGAGGAATTACACAGATAACTCAGATTATGTTCAAGTAATAGGCCAAACAACGAAATGGTTTCTAAAAGCAGTTACCTTATATCAATAGGTTGCGTTCACATTCAATAAAATGATTATGTCATAATTTGAGATGGAGGGCAGGGCCTGTGTAATTCTATGGGAGATTCACAGTTTTTGAAAGAAATATAACATTTTATGATCCACAAATTTTGAACCTTATCATTGTGAGTTAGATATTGGCTCCATAAATTTGCCATATTAATCTTGTGGCTTAAAGTTCTTTCAGCTTACAACAGTTATATCTTTGGAGGTGAATAATGGCACCACTTTCTGTAGCTACTCTGAACAAAAATCATGTCATTGTTCATTTATGATAACAGAGAATACATTGAACTTTTTGTTTCACATAAATAGGCCCAGTTATTATTAAACCTTATTAGAAGATATTAATTTTAAACCACAAAACAAAAGCATGAACCCAACCCATAAAACTGATGAATAGATATGGCCAGTTTAGTTTCTGGTTTAAAACATCCTTAAAACTCTGCTCTTTCACCATGTTTATTGTGTGGAAATATCCAAGGGTTAGGGTTAGAATTAGACTGGACTAAGTGAGTGTGGCGTCACGAATAGCGTTCAGCTTCAGTCAAGTGAAGGAATTCCGACCGCGAGTGTCATAGCAACCAAAGAGCCAATCCGGAGCAAGGACACAGTAGCGAAATAAATAAATAGCAGGATCATGCAGAGCGGGTTAATACAAACATTTTAAGATCAAAATGAGTCTGACAGCAGCAGTTACGGAGAGAGGGGCCACAGTTTTTCAATCAAAAGTAAATTGGAGCTAGAGCCAATGGAGCCAGAAGCACGCCCCTGCTCACTTTCTATTTGGAACATGCTGGCTAGCAGGTTAGCTATGTCCATTTATATATACTATCTATGGGTTAGGCTCAAATCCATCTGACAGTTGGCCTTGGGCGAAAGGACAGTTATGAGCTTAGAAAAACACTTCAAATCACTCGTTTATCTCTAAAACAGCGATCATATGCCTAGACTGTACAAATGCCTGGTTTCAAGTCTTCTTATCTGATCTACTAGAAGGTGCTGGATATTAATAACCCAAAATGCAGGCTGTTATGTTTCTGCTAAAATAACAAAAAACATTATTGGCCTCATTTGTCACACGGCTGTCAGCTGTGTGTTGAGATAAGTGCCTATTGTGTTCCCTGCTTTCTCATATCCTCTCCTTGTCTCGTCTTCGCAGGAAACCAACGAGCTCGTGGCTATAAAGAAGTTTAAAGACAGCGAGGGTAAGTGAACGCATCACCAGAAGCGGAGGTGGGGGGAGTACCTAAAGTGTGTAAGCACTAAGAAATGACTACCATATCAGAACTGATCTATTGGTAATATGAAATGGATAGTGCAACAGTTAGTTTTTAAGGTGCATGGACTGGACCAGAACTAAACCAGGACTAGTCAGGGACTAAACCAAGTCCTCATCAAGATTAAACCAGGACTAGGGATTGGACATTATATGGTAATTTTTGATATATGATCATTTTTGGCATACTATTTGAGTAATTTTAAAGAATGGGAGAATGCATGGTTTGATTGTAAATGGATGGATACTTGGATGTATTTGAATTGTTTGTAACCTGCCTGGGACTGCAGATGGAAACTAGCTTTAGCTAAATCTGGTGTAAAATATCTTTTCTTTTATGAGATCAATGTGTTTGCACATGGTTCCTGTTAAAATAAACCAATAAGCGCAACTAAACTAAACATTGATGTTGTTTAGTGATGTATCAAAATAATCTGTATTTTCTTAACACCAAAGTAAGTGAATTTATATGATAAACAATGACTAAAGTTTTACAAAGGCTGTTGGACTTCCCATTCAAATCAGTTGTGGATAATTCCTTTCTTAAGCTGCCAATGGGGCCAGTTTAGTTCATCTTAGTTTTATCAGTTCTGAACTCCAGTTAAGATGTCTCAAATTAAATGTGCTTTGTGTAATTATTACTATACACTAGTATAGATGATTCTCTATCTCCCTCTCTTTTCTCTCCCTCTGTCTCTCTCTATGCCGCTCTCTCACTCTCTCATTCCCCCTCTTTCTCGCCCTCTGTCTCTCTCTTTCTCTGTTTCTCTCTTTCTCTATCTCCCTGTCTTTACCTCTTGCTTCCCCCCCTCTTTCTCTCTCTCTCCCTCTCTTTTTCCTCCCTCTCTCTCTTTTTCTCATTCTCTCTCTTTATTACATTATTACGAATGATACACATTGAATTGCTCTAGATTTCGGGGATAAGGGATGCTGTCTGTGTAATCCCTCAGTCTTCCAGGTATGATTCAGAGCAAAAGAAAAATTCAATTCTGTAAATTGGACAAAAGTTTCAGAGTGGAGATGTAGCGCTGCTCCTTCAAGTGAGGTACAGATCTTAGACAAGGAAAATAAATGGTTTGAGAGGGGAGCTGAAGAGGCAATTTTTGTTAGGAAAGACAATCCATCTTTGAACAGGAATGAGGGGCTTAGACATCATTTATCTACTACATAACTCCATCCTCAGACCTAAATCAAAACAAGGAAAACGTAGAGAGCACCCATTAGGGGCCTGAATGATTATGCTAAAAATGACTCAGGCACAGTTCATACTTAAGGTAGCTCAACAGACCTAGAAAAGAAACGTAAACTGTAAACAATAGGTGTGTTAGTTTCAGTGTAGTTAGCTCCTCCCTTCAGATCTAAGACTGTATATAGAAATGGACATAGCTAACCTGCTAGCTGCCTCGTTCCAAATAGGAAGTTCTCATGGATGCACTTCCAGCTTGATTGACTCTGGCTCCATTCACTTTACATTGAAAAATTGTCTCCCCTCTCTCTGTAGCTGCTGCTGTGAGCCTTACTATTTTTGTCCTAGAAATGTTCGCATTAACACACTCTACCGATCTTGGTATCTTTATTTTGCTATTGTACGAGTAAATCAAGATATGAACATTATAACAGACAAATCAGGCGCCTTCTTTCACAGAGCTCACTCCCACTAGTGTTAGCAGCAGGTTTGATTGACACCGTTGCTAAGTGCCTGCTCCCTGCTAAACCAGCTGTTTGGTCGGGAAGGGGCATTGCCTTCAACAGCTTTGCTCCGGATTGCCTCTTTGGCTGCTATAATACTTATGGTCGGCATTCCAAACATGGGGCTCGGCTCCAAATTCACCCCTATAACTGCTATCCTTAGCAAACTTCATTTGACTGGAGCCAAAAGCTATGGGTGACGTCACGCTCACTTAGTCCACTTCTTTACACAGTCTATGCTTCAGATAGATATAAGACAGTGTCAACCAGCAATCTGAACAGAACTGAAGAAGCGGCTTGGATAAGTGTTGAAACATTTTTGCTCTAAAACATTTGTCCAGTTGTGTCTTTTGTCCTAAAAGTTAACTCAAACATACCCCCCCAAACAGCTTAACAGCATTACTTTATTAAACTTCCACCTGTGGAAGAAGCAGACATGGCCATGGGAGAGCGGTGCCATATTTACACCTCTTTGTCTGATTAAATGTTACAGAGAATGAGGAGGTCAAGGAGACGACACTGCGTGAACTCAAGATGCTGCGGACTCTCAAACAGGAAAACATCGTGGAGCTCAAAGAGGCATTCAGGAGGCGAGGCAAACTCTACCTCGTCTTTGAATATGTCGAACGGGTCAGTGCATTTTATTTATCTTCCTATCTGCATATACAAATATCTTATCTTGAAGGTGTACTACATAACGTTGGTGGAGAGTCTACTACCTGGCAAGGCAAAGCAAGGCAAGTTTATTTGTATAGCACAATTCGTACACAAAAATTCAAAATATTTTACAGAATAAGAAAGACATTAAAATCACAAGAACTATTTGGAGCCTGGATTTAAACTGTCAAAGTAGAGGCCTGTCTCACATCTTCAGGAAGACTGTTCCAGATTTTAGCTGCATACAACTGAAACGCTGATTCCCCATGTTTAGTCCTGGTGTAGTCCTGGTTTAGTCTATATTTAGTCTGACTCTGGGCACCAGCAGGAGACCGGTCCCTGAAGTCCGGTGAGATGGTTCATATGGCACTAACATGTCGCTTGGATCCAGTCAAATAGGGGGTGGGCAACATGGGAAAAAGTTCATGAAAATAACAATTTTCTTGGTGCCAGATCACAATTTCAGTTTTATCACGATTCAGGCACTTAGTAACTTTATATTACTTTCAAGAAATAACTAAAGTCTTCTACTTTGTCACACTTCATTGCAATTGGTTAAAGGGCCCATATTACGCTATTTTTTGATCGATGTTATGATGTTTTCTCATCGCAAACATACCTGGTGTTGTGTTTTCTTTCATTCACACATATTTAACACACAAACCCTGCAGGCTCTTCACTCAAACAGAAAACACTTTGTTGATGTCACCTTGTGATGTCATATGGTAATACAGGCAGTGCTCCACTGTGTTTTTAAACTCTATACATGTTCACTAGCATCATTTGGATCATTTTAGCCCTGGAATTACCAATCTCTACTGAACAAAAGGTAAAAGGTAACTGTTAACATCACTTCCTGACATCACAAGGTGGAACAAAGCTTTTTGAGCTTTGGAGATGTAGAAAGATTAATAATAAAGGGTTAGTCAAACATGTGTGAATGAAACAAAACACAACTCCAAGTATGTTTTTGAGGCGGTAACAACATTATAACATGGCTTAAAGCTCACATGAGTCTATTTTGCGTAATATAGGACCTTTAAGTCATCTCTCTCCTTTCCAACTAAGCTTAGTTCTACAGTAAATGCCTGTGCTCTGTGCTATATCCAGACTTTCAGGACGACAACTCGGTTAAGCAAAAAACATGTCTCCATGGAAACATACGAGCAGTGATGTAATGGTATTCCCCACTGTGTTGCCAGGGTTTCCAGCCAACACTTTATTTCTTTGCAACATCTTCTTCCTCCCCGCTGCACTACTGTCATTTGGTGTCCCCATGTTCCTCTCTATCTTTCTCTATCTCCCTTTCTTTCCCTCCCTCTATCCCTCTCTCTCTCTTTCTCTCCCTCTGTGTCTCGCTCTCTCACTCCTCCTCTTTCTCTCCCTCTCTTTCTCTCCTTCTGTCTGTCATTCTGCCCTCCTATCTCTCACTCTCTCCCTGCCTGTCTGTCTCTCTTCCTCTATCACCATCTCTGCTCCTCTCTCTTTCTCTCTCTCTTTCTCTCATTCTCCCTCCTTTTCTCATTCTCTCTCTCCTTCTCTCCTTCTAGGTTATTAAACTATAGCCTGAAGCCAAAGTGTGTATTCATAGTCTGTATTTAAATGATGATAATAATAGTTTTAATTAAATTTCTTAAAGATGCACTATGTAATTTTTTTCTGTGGAGGGTCAACCCTGTGCTTGTTTCCAAGGAGATGTAGTTGCTTTGCTTGGAATGTTCCACAGTTTGCCATTAAGTATGCCATTGTCTATCATGGATATATATGGAAATACAGCTGTTTATATTGCAAAAAAATGCACGCATTCTATCAGTGAGTGGGCTTGCCTTTCCCTAGATCTGACCTGTAATCTGGCCTCACTGCATTACCCACTTGCCTCAGTGGATATACAGTTTAATGCCATGCCGTGAAAGCAGCACTAGAAAAGTTACACGGTGCTTCTTTAAAGTATTTATTTTGTTAATTTGCCTTAGTCTCGTCTTTGGATAAAAAGAAAATTTGACTCTTCGTTTTGGCAATTTATATCTCATCTTTTTCTCACCACTCACTAGATTATAAAACATCTCAAAGATTCTCCAAAATAAGTGTTCTGTTCTGTTTCTACAATAATAATACAATAATAAAACAAAGCTGGCATACTGTTTTTGTCTATTAGAACATGCTGGAGCTGCTGGAGGAGCTTCCCACCGGGGCCCCCCCTGATAAAGTCCGCAGTTACATTTACCAACTCATCAAAGCCATCAACTGGTGCCATAAGAACGAGATTGTACACAGAGGTAAGATCAGTCTTTGAAGAGGGTAAATGGTAAAGGGTCACATTTTTATATAGCGCTTTTTGCACCTTCAAGTCACTCAAAGCACTTTACATCAAGGAACCACTCACCCATTCACACACACATTCATACACGAGTGTACGCAGACACTGGGAGCGAGGAGGGTTAAGTGTCTTGCACAAGGACACAACGACAGCATTCATCTGTTCAAGCTGGAATCACACCACCAAACTGTGGGTCAGAGGATATGTTTATGTTGAGAGCAGGATTTGAACCACCAACCTTCGAATCAGTGCACAAACACTCTACCAACTAAGCTGCTATCACCCTATTGTATAGTATTATTGAATCACCTGTATTGTCCCGTATCTGGGGCTTGAGTGCTCTGAAATGTTCTGTTTTTACCCACCCACTATCTCAGCCCACTTCCCTAAACTAGCTTGTATTTAAAACACATAAATGAAAATCCAGTGCTTTCTATTTTTGACCAATTTTTCAGTTTACAATGAAAAAATTTAAAGCAGACCTACTCTGCAAAATGGACTTTTCAGAGCTTTTAACCATGTTATAGTTGTTTCCTTCTCATTTACTCTCTCGAAGTTGTATTTGGAGTGATTTGTGCATGTCTAAGCAATTTTTCCTCACTTATTTTCACGACGCCATATTGCCAATCAACCCCTGCACTGGTACGCCCCCACTGTTCTGTACTTACTCTGTTCTTTCGATTTTATTTTCTTAAGCAATGACACATGTAGGATTCTGCAGTGTTGGGTAGTCAGTTTGGTACAAATGAAAAAAATTCACTACTCGCAAATGTGATCTACAGCTATCCATAAGAGTCGTTGTGATGACTTTTACGGCGACATCAGCTCCTATTGGGCACTGTAGTTTTCTAACTCAGAATCAGCGGACTTGTTTCTTTTATTAAGTTATTTTAGATCAATATTGTGATTTTAAATGTGCAAATTATACAGTGATCCACAGATTATAGCTAAAAGCACAATAGGTCTTCTATAAAGTCATAATTTAGTTTTGTACTAAGCCGTCTTCAACGTTGGTTAAGAAGAGGTCATAAATATAGCTACATTATCAGCATCATCTACTGATTTGACAACTTTCCAACTCTTTCCATATTTAGATATTTTCTGCAGATCCTTTTTAATCTCTTGGTGACATGTTTGTACCCTCTACAGATATTAAACCGGAGAACTTGTTGATCAGCTCCGAAGACGTCCTGAAACTCTGTGACTTTGGTGAGTCTTTGGTTCAGTTTGTGTATATGTGTGCGTGTTTGTGCGTGCGTGTGTGCTGCTGTCATCCGGGTTCGATCCGCTGCATTGTGCCGTTGTCAAATAAATGTAATTGACTGTTAAATCAAGGTGTTAGTGAAAGAGAGGGAGGAGGAAGAGGAGAAGAGAAATGGAGAGAGAGCGAGAGAGAGAATGAGATAGAGAGATGGAGAGAGAGAGAGCAGTTTTGGCAGGGAACATCAGTTATTACAGAGTGCTGTTTGGATCTATAATATTACATTGTTCTCTCCTTTTGGCTTCCCTTCTGAGCAGAACAGTGTTGCGGCAGTGACTTTGTTTTGTCTTTCCTGATGCATCGCTCTTTCTCTCTTTCTTTATCCAGACTTCACCGGCTCAGAAATGACTTGTATAATGTATATCCTTCTGTTATCACCTTAAAAATCTGTCCGATGGCATTTAATTCACACATTTACAAGCATAACCAGGCGCTTTCCTTTACTTTTTGCTCTTATCTCCCCAGTCACTCCTTATCTGATAGTAATGGCAGACAAAGGCATGGCAAAAAGTTCTCAAAGCCATTACGTGTCTCTATGTATCTACCCCAAACTGCACTCACAAGACTACAATATGACTTAGGTCCAATTGACTTTTTTGCATGTTTTTTTAAGGCCTACAATTACTTCTCCAAGTTTCATGTCAACTGGACAATATTGTATCTTTTATGTGTATTATAGGGGGCACTATTGTGTTGAGTGGCCATGTGCTTCTACACCTGCAGGAGAGTTCATGCTAAAATTGCTATTTATGCAGAAAATAGTACTAGGAAACTATGTATATATATATAAAAAAACAGATTTAACTCGTGACTTGTGAGTTTAGCCTCTCTTATTTACATATAAATACCAAAAAATACAAAATCTTCAACATTGGCCAGTAATTTTGACCCAGTTCTATATCTTTTTATTGTTATATCACCCACCTCCACATTTTATTGTAAGAATAATATCCCTACCAGGCCCGTTGACAGAAATTTGGGGGCTTGGGACAAGAAGCCTCACATGGACCCTCTCTAATATAAATTAGAAGAGGGTCCAGTTGTTTCTCATTGTAAATATTTCTGCAGATGATTGATTGAAGTTTTTTTTTCTTTGTCTTTCCTTTTACTATTTTTTACTATAGTATTTGACATTCCGTGTATCAGTAGTATAATTTTGTACTGTATACATTTTGAAATAATGATTATTTCAATTATGAGGCAGATATTCTTGCCTGCAAATCCAGAATAATATCTGTATTTTTAAACAGATTGATATCAGTCTGGTCTCCACATCCTTCATTTCGTCTCAGGTGCGGTCAAACAAGTGAATCAAGTGATCGTCCAAAAAGATCAATTTTTTCAGTGACACATGTGAAACAATTGGTCAGCTATGATTTACAAATAAAATAAAATTTCTCTCACCTCAGATTAACAGAGTTTATTGTTTCGCTCATTGATTCTGCAGAAATCCACCTCCTGTGTTTTTTTTTCCCCCCCTTTATTATCTCCGATATGGATGGACGATTCATGTCCCAGATTGGTTAATCCACCTGTCAATCACACCCATTTGAAAACGGGGATCTCAGGCAACAAATATTCAAGATTTTTCCCATAATGGAGCAGTTCTAGTGCATACTCATGTATTTAACTGGTTTATCCCTGTTTTTACCTTTTGTCAAATGCAACCACACTGTATTCCGTCTTCCATATTTCACAGGTCATACAGTTGGATGGCTCAATGTTCAGAAATCACACTTTAATTAGGTTTGCATATTTGGCTGCCATGTTGGAGCTTGTGACTCAGGCGGGGTGCGACTTGTTTGTTATTCACTGTTGGAGCTTTGGCTTTCTGTTTATTGTGAATCTCATGTTAAAAATGGACCGGGGCTGCACCAGTTATCCAGCCAGCCCGACTTAACTCATTACTGTGACCATGTTGTCATAGGAGCTGTCCAAATAAACTCACTGTTGGTTATACACCCGCACAGCTAATTAGAAGCATGGGTATTTTACTCTGAAAAGGCTCCTAATTGGGCAAAATCAGATCTGTAGAAATTAATACATTTTTTATGTTCTAGGTTTCGCTCGTAACCTCTCGGAAGGAACTGATGCCAACTACACAGAGTACGTGGCAACAAGATGGTATCGCTCTCCAGAACTGCTGCTGGGGTAAGTCTATAGTTTATGAACAATATGAGCTTGGAGACATGGAGTGTTCTCCTGTTATAAGATGATGGTCACAAATCTGTATTTACAGGATTTAAAGGCCCCATATTATGTTATTTTCTTATCTATGTTATAATGTTGTTTCCTCATCAAAAACATACCTGGAGTTGTGTTTTGTTTCATTTAAACATTTAAAACACAAACATTGCATATTTAGGCTTCTCTCAAACATCAAACACTCTTGTTTCACCTTGTGATGTCATGTGGTGGTACAGCAAGTGCCTCACCGTGTTTCATGCACCTTGACTAGATTCATTTGAATAATTTCAGCCCTGGAATTGCCAGTCTCTACTGAACTAAAGGTGAAAGGAGCTGAAAACTACTGCTTCATGACATCACAAGTTGAAAGCATTTTGAGTTTTGGAGATGTAGACAGACTAATAATAAAGTGTTACTCAAACATGTGCGAATGAAACAAAACACAACTCCAGGTTTTTGAGGAGGTAACAACATTCTAACATGACTTAAACCTCACAAGCAATATAGGACCTTTAAAACATAAAGCATTTATTTAATTTTGGTGTTATCATAGCTGAAAAATCCCTTGACAAAACATACATTCTAATTCAGTCAGCTTGTCTCTATGGAAATACATAAGTTTAATGCCATTCTGTGGAACATAAAGTAAAAACAACTCCTGGCAGTTTGAGTACTTTCCAACAGAAAAGTTATGCAGTGCCCCTTTACACATTTTTACATTTGAGATTCTGTGTCTTTTTGTTTTATTTGTTCCACTTTTTGTCTATGTACTTAACTCTGGCTGTAGTACACTCTTATGTACTTATGTTCTTTCCTTTCTTTCCTCCTCTGTTGCATGGAGTGTTTATCCATTGGATCGGCACTAGCCTTTCGCGCTCAAGCTGTAGCCTGATTTAGTATTGCCCTGGAACATTTATCAAGACGTTTGTTTGAATGCCGCCCACTCACCCCTAGCTCTCTCTCTCTCTTTCCCTCCATCGCGTTTGAGCCACACTAGAGCCAGATCTTTCACATTTTCACCCTAGCTACACACTATGGACCACTGGCCACAGCTCTGGCAAACACTACGCAATGTGAACTATTTACAGGGCTTGGAATATCTTTATAAGAGATTAGCTTAGTATTGGGTTGATTCTCCTTTCACCTCAAGGTGCACATCCCAGGCTTATATGGTCTAAAAAAACTGTTTAAAAATACCAGCAGATATTACCATAAACTGTATATATAAATGGACATAGCTAACCTGTTGGCTTTTGTGTTCCAAATAAGAAGTGATCATGGGCGTGCTTCTGGCTCCATCGACTCTGACTCCAATTCAATTCAATTCATTTTATTTTTGTAACGCCCAAAATCACAACAACAGTTGTCTCGAAGGGCGTTCATGTTTTGGTTGATGAGGGAAACCGGGGTACCCAGAGGAAACCCATCCAGACACGGGGAGAAACATGTAAAACCCCACACAGAAAGGCCTGGGCGAATTATATCTTGTTGCTGTGAGTACACTCATCCACCGTGCTGTCTACACACAAAAACAAAGAGGAAAATCAAACAACAAGAAAAATCGGCCAGGTGAGGAGGAGGGAGGGGGGCGGAGGAGGGCCAGGCGAGGAGGAGGAAGACCAGGCGAGGAGGAGGAGAGCCGGGCAAGGAGGATGAGAGCCAGGCGAGGAGGAGAGGGAGGCGGGTGGAGGAGGGCCAGGCGGGGAGGAGAGGGTCCAGCTGTCATCTGGGCATCTGAAAGAGTTACACTCCACAGGGGGAGTGGGCCAGGGGACAACATGTGAATAGCATTGCTGATGAGAAAATAGGACAAAGCAGAGGATAGTGCTCAGGTTGCCATACTTCCCCCAGCTAGTTATCTCCTACTGCAGCCTATCTTATCCCGGGTTTTAATGTCCCTAACTCCCTCACTATGTAACCTGGTCATAAGCTATACTGAAGAGGAAGGTTTTAAGCCTGGTCTTAAATACAGAGACTGTGGGGGCCTGTTTAACATCAGCAGGGAGTTTGTTCCATAGCACAGGAGCTTGGTAACTGAATGCTCTCCCTCCCACTGTACTTTTGGACACTCTAGGAACCACTAATAGTCCTGCATTCTGAGAGCGGAGTGCTCTGTTTGGGTGGTACGGGACAATAGCATCTTGCAGATAGGATGGGGCCATACCGTTTAGGGTTTTGTATGTCAGGAGGAGGACTTTGAATTTGATTCTAAGCTCGACAGGAAGCCAGTGCAAATATTTTAGTACAGGACTGATGTGGTCTCTTCTTTTAGTTCCTGTTAGGACTCTTGCCACTGCATTTTGGACCAACTGGAGGCTCCTTATAGTACTTTTGGGGCAGGCGACGTGCAGAGAATTACAGTAATCAAGTCTGGAAGTATCAAATGCATGGATGAGGTTTTCAGCATCGTTTTTTTTCTTTTGGTTATATTTCGCAGGTGAAAGTATGCCGTTTACAAGCTAGGTTTATATGGGCTGTGAATGAGAGATTTTCATCAAATAGGACTCCAAGATTTTTTACAGTAGGGCTAGAAGCTATACTCACATTGTCGAGTGAGATCCGACAGAGAATCTCTTTGACCTTTGGGATCAATGACAATGACCTCTGTTTTTTCAGGATTTAAGAGCAGGTAATTCAAGGTCATCCAGGTTTTGATGTCCTTCACATGGGCACTGAGTTTATCTATTTGATCAGTCTGATTTGGCTTCATTGATAAGTACAGCTGAGTGTCATCAGCATAGCAGTGAAAATAAATGCCATGTTTTCTGATAATGTTACCCAATGGCAACATATACAGAGTAAATAAGATTGGACCAAGCACAGATCCTTGTGGAAAACCACAGGCTACTTTAGAACAGGGAGAGGTGTTCTGGTTTAACAAACTGGTACCTATCTGATAGATAGGATTTAAACCATTTGAGGGCGGTCCCTCTGATTCCAATGTCACATTCTAACCTCTGCAGTAGAATGTTGTGATCAATGGTGTCAAACGCTGCACTGAGGTCCAGTAGGACCAGGACTGAATCCAGCCTGTTATCAGCAGCTAGTAGTAAGTCGCTTGCTACTTTAAGCAGTGCAGTCTCTGTGCTGTGGTGAGCTCTGAATCCAGATTGAAATTTTTCAAATGTATTATTGTCCTGCAGGTGGCGGCAGAGCTGTTTCACCACCACTCGTTCTAGAATTTTTGAGAGGAAGTGAAGATTAGAGATAGGTCTGTAGTTGGCTAGTTCATCAGGATTTAGGTTAGGTTTTTTCAAAAGGGGTTTAATCACAGCATACTTAAAGGACTGAGGAACATAGCCATTTTCTAATGACATATTTATTATGTTATGGATGGAATCTATTATTAGGGGGAGGGCTTCTTTGAGGAGTCTGATTGGAATAGGGTCGAACAAACAGGTTGATGGTTTGGATGACATGATGGCTGAGGTAATCTCCACCTCATCAACAGGAGTAAATGTATCTAATATTATTAGAGGATCTATGTGGGATATTGGTCTGGATTTGCTCAGAGCTGATTTTAGGAGTAGCTTTGTTGTTTTTGTTTACTTCTATTAGATTTGAATAGTATCTGGTTCGGGCTTTCTGCAGAGCGGCCTTATAAGTGAGCAGGCAGAGCTTCCATGCCTTCAGAGACTGCTCAGAGCGCGAGCGGCGCCAAAGCTTCTCTGTGCGTCTTACATGTTGTTTGAGTGTCCTGAGCTGTAACGTATACCATGGAGCCGGAGGTCTTGGTTTAATGCTTTTCTGTTTTAGCTACAACATCGAGAGCAGATTTTTAAGGTGAGCATTGTTCTGTCAACCAATTGATCAGTGACAATTGGATTAAAATTATTTTCATTGTCACATGACATATCTTTTAGTAATGGCTCAATAATTTCTTTAAACTCTGTAACCGATTTATCTGATAATGTTCTTTTCATTATAGTTTTTTTCTGCTGGGCTGGATAGTCTTTTAGTATGAATTGAAAGGTAATTAAGAAATGGTCAGAGAGTATAGGGTTTTGAGGAAGGACAATTAGATCATTAATCTCAATACCATAGGTTAGAACGAGCTCTAGAGTGTGATTGTGACAGTGAGTCAGCTTATTCACACTGGGTGAAACCGATCCCATTCAGGAGCGCGCCAAAAGCATTACTGAGGCAATTACTGCCGTTATCAACATGTATGTTGAAATCGCCAACTATAACAATCCTTTCCCAATTCAAAACTAAACTTGAAATGAAATCAGAAAACTCTGTCAGGAACTCGGCATATGGACCACGAGGTCGATAAATTATTATAAATATAACAGCTTTTTGGTTTTTCCAATTGGGGCACGTAATGGAGAGTGCGAGGCTTTCAAAGGAGAGGTGTGTATAGTTGGGTTTGGGGCTGATAAGACTAGACTAGACTGGAATGAAAGATGACGGCCACACCACCACCCCGACCTGTGCTCCAGGCACTCTGAAAGTTCATGTGACTTGATGGTGTAGATTTGTTTAGTCTAACATAATCATTTTCCCGAAGCCATGTTTCAGTTAGGGCTAGCAGATCAATATTAGGTTTGCCAATTAGTTCATTTATTAAAAGGGATTTGGAGGAAAGAGACCTGATGTTTAGCAGTCAAAATTTTACACACTTATCATTTTGTTTATTTGCGGCACATTTATTTATTTTTATAAAGTTATGAGATCTGACAGCTTCTTTGTCAGAGTTTAGGGGCGTTTTATTTGTACTTTTTGTACGTGGGGCACACACAGTCTCTGTCTGTTTGGAGCTGTTCTCGCTGACTGAGCTGTGCTTCACTGGTCTAAACTGCTCCCTAACGTCACTATAGCTGTGCTTCCCTGATCTATTCTGCGTGCTAGTCTTACCTGGTCAATCTAGACTAGCAATCATATTCTGAGCTAACAGGGCGGAGCCAGCCTGCGTGGGATGGATGTCGTCTCTACGTATAAGCCTAGGCTTCCCCTCAAATGCCCTCCAATTATCTATGAAGACGACACCATTCTGCGGGCACCAATTGGTCAACCACTGGTTGACTGCTGAAAAGTGGCTGTACATTTCACAATTGGTGTAGGTTGGGAGGGGGCCAGAGAAGTACACGGACTCCGACATCGACTTAGCCAATTCACAGACTGCAGCTATCTGTAACTTAACCACCTCTGACTGACCGCGCCGAGTATCATTACCCCGCTAGCTACGCTAAAGCTACTGCGGTCTGCAGTCCCTACTGCTGCTACCTGACTGTAACTCGGGGTCAGAGCCTCCAATGAGCGGATCCGCGTTTCTAACTCTGAAACCCTGGCCTGCAGGACTGCCACTACACTACACTTTAACGCAGCTGTCCCTATCATCGTCAAATAAGCCAGGGTCATCACTCCACATATGGCAACCAGAGCAGGGAAGAGCGAGAGAAGCGGAGGAAGGTTTAGCCATGATGCTAGTCGGCTAGGCTAGTTCAGGCTGAACCGAGAGATAGAGGGGCTTAATCCACGAAGTACGGAGCAATAGATGCTGAATAAAACTTTGGTGGTTTAACGAAGTATTCAGGCACTAGTGTAAATGTAAAAAACTGCTTTTAAAACTGTAAGGATTCATGGATTAACAATTTCAGGAGAGAGACGCTAGATATACAACTCACAAAACAGAATGCACTCACTTGGAAATGACGTCAGATCACCCGGAATCCAATTCACTTTCTCTTGAAAAACTGTCACTCCTCTCTCTGTAACTGCTGCAGTGAGCCTCGTCATTTTGGTCTTAAAATGTTTGTATTAACTGGCTCTACATGATCCTGTTTTTTAATTTCATTATTGTGTCTGTAAGTCAAGATATGAACATTAATAACTGCCAAATCAGGCGCCTTCTTTCCCCGAGGTCACTCCCACTAGTTGCTATGATACTCGCGGTCAGAATTCCAAATATGAAACTCAGCTTCAAAATCGCCCCTGTAACTGTTAGCCTCAATGAGTTTCATTTAGCTGGTGCTGAGCCCTTAGTCCACTTCTTTGTACAGTTTATGGTTCTTACTGTGAGTGGCTTGCATCTCCATAAACTTGGCTCTTATTTGTTCTAGAGGAGGGCCTCTTCCTGCTTGTCATTCTTTTGGCTCTAATCTTAATAAACAGTAAAGCATAAAACTTATCTATCTGCATGGAGAATGTTCCGCAATATGGTTTTAACTTTGTAAATCCATGGAACCATGTAGACCACATGCTATCGTCAGAAAGTTACACAGTGTTTCTTAGGCAGATCTAAAATAGAGCCAACCCATATTGTTCTTCTTGGCCCATGCCGGTATAGATTGTTTAGAATCCAGAGAAAGCGATGGCTGATTTGCTCTGCCGATATTTTTTTTTACTGATTTGGATCATCTCCCCAAAAGTTTATAATTTTAATTCCTTACAAACTCACCCACTTCCCTGTTTCACTACAAATTGGATCTTAGACATTTTGTACACTAGCCTTTCGACTCAAATGTTGGAATTAAGCTTTAAACATATTTTTAGTCATTTGGTGAGCGTAATCCAAATACTGGCCTCTGGTAGAGAGGCCAGTATTACACAAAAAAGTGCAAATATCAGCTCTATATTGGTCTAACTCTAGTCTAAATTGAATGTTCCAAAGTATGCTTTTACCTTTGTATTTCCATGGAACCATGTAGATGACATGCCATCTTCAGAAAGTTCCACAGTGTTGCTTTAAATTAGGGCTAGGCAGGTCTAAAATAGGGCCTCTCTATTATGAACCTGGCTAATATTTGTGTATGGTTTTGTGGTTTTACATTTGTGTGTTTAGAAGATGTTAACAGCTGGGAGGTTGATATTTAGCCATTGATTCATCTGGTAACTCCTGTCTTGTGCGTGGCTTGTTTCAGAGCTCCCTACGGAAAGGCCGTGGACATGTGGTCTGTGGGATGTATCCTGGGAGAGCTGAGCGATGGCCAGCCTCTGTTCCCTGGAGAGAGTGAAATCGATCAGGTGTGTGCTACCAAATACTGTGACAATTAAACTAAAGGCACTCAATGCTGCTTAGGCTTCAATACTGTTTAAGCTAATCGGGGAAAGTTGTTTTTAGTTTGTTAAAGGAGACTCAGGTTAAATAGAAAAAAAAAAAAAAAAACATTATTCAAGTATATAGGTCTATACAAAGTTTGGAGAGTGACAAGATGATATGAAAGAAATAATGTTGTCAAGATAATAAAATGTCATATTTCTTAATACTAACAACTTGATACTCATTACCGATTCTGATACCACAAGACAATAGAATGTGATTTTCAGCATTAAATAGTAGTACTTTCTTTCATATATCTGCGTAATCCCTCAGTGTCCAGGTAGGTTCCATAGTGGTCCATGGCCGTGTCTTATACTTGTTCTAATACAGCTCAAGATCATTCTAAAGATACTCAGGAAAAATTCATTTCTGTCCTGTGAACATGACTCTTTTCATTTGATACCAGCTCAAATGAGTATCTAGTTTTAGTAATCATTAGTATCAGATTTTTGTTACTTTTGGCAACCCTAGAAAGAAAAGCCTGTACTTAAAAAAAAAAAGAAAAAAACGTATTTTGGTAAATTAAACCAGCACAAAAGATAGAAAACACTTCATACACACACATCCATGAGTTTTAGAATCATGAAAAATCAGGATAGTTGCCAAAGCGATTATCAGTTCAAAACTAAATATTATAGCTTCTGAATGGGAAGTCATCAAATGCATATAACGAGAAGCTGATACCTATGAATAAATTGTATTTTTATGAGTACTCAAATATTCTATCTTAAGCTGATGGTTATAATATTAGTTAAAGCATTATCCAGATATCAAACTGCATTACGTTAGGCTGTATTAGGTTCCATTAGACATATTTAGTGTAGATATTGGTTCAACAGATGCTCCACACTTGTGAATTTCAGGGATAAAACATATTACACTATTTTCTGATCTGCGCTATGACTTCTTCTCTCAAACAGAAAACACTCTGTTCCACCTTGTGATGTCATCTAGTAATACAGGATGTGCTCCACTGTGTTTTTGAACTCTATACACCTTCACTAGAATCATTTGGATTATTTCAGCCCTGGAATTGCCAATCTCTACTGAACTAAAGGTAAAAGGTAGCTGTTAACCTGAAAAATACCACTTCATGACATCACAAGGTGAAACAGAGCATTTTGAGCTTTGGCGATGTAGATAGAATCATTAAATTGTTACTCAAACACTCAAACTCAAACTTGAATGAAACAAAACACAACTCCAGGTATATTTTTGAGGAAGTAACAATAGTACAACATGACTTAAAGCTTGCAATAGTCCATTTTGTATAATATAGGACCAATGAAACAGTGAAGCATTTAAAAAAAATATACATTGCGTATCTTTTTGCAGATCTCTTACAAAAATCTGCTTTCAAACAACGCCAATGATGCACAATCGCCGGTCTATTTGATGTACCATTAGCCTGTACATTTATGAGGACTGCTTTGTATACTAATTGCATATAATTTTGCCCACAGCTCTTCACCATTCAGAAGGTCCTGGGTCCACTTCCTGCAGAACAAATGAAGCTTTTCTACAACAACCCTCGATTCCACGGCATTAGGGTAATTCTTTCTCTATCACCTCATTGTGTTGGGCTCATGTAACATCATTACATTTGAAAGGGCCTATAGAGTGAGGCTGAGATGAAGGGGTATTACACTTCTATGGGATCTTAATTGTTAACACATAACATATTTAGATCACCATGTTACCTTTTATTGTTTTGAAAATGCTATACTTGCCAAAAACAACGTATGGTAAAAGGTCACACTTTCATATATAGCGCTTTTCCATCTTCAAGGCACTCAAAGCGCTTTACATCATTTACATCATTATGCAGTAGTTTTATTTAGTCAGAAAGTGTTTCTTTTACAATATACTCTTTGGAGGAAATGACAAAATGTACTGTTACTAATTACTGTCAGGTACCCCATTAGGGCCGAACAATTTGTAAAAATATCTAATGACTTTTCTGACAAAAGTATTGACAAAAAGACTGAAATATGAACTGACAAACTAATACAAGAATCATATTTCAGAACACGTTTGTACAGATACACAAGTACAGGGTTAGCAGTTTATATAGAATAAGACATGGTACTTCAGAAACTACACCCTTTGCGATTTGCTCATTTGGTCAATTTGCAACATATATATAACTATTTAAAATAATTACACTGAAAAATGGCCGCTATTATCCCTCACCACGTTTTAGAAGAGGAAAACAAACTATCTCGTTCTTAATTTTTCCTCCTCTCTGGTCTCCAGTGGCAGCTTTCCCAATGCCAAATAGCCGGGTATGACTCATGAGAAAGATAGGTGGTTGGTGTTGGGTTTAGCAGCTACAGAAAATATCCCAGAAGGCTTAGCGTGGTGCGTGAAAGAATGTTTGGACCAACGGAATCTGCTGTGAAATTATCCTAAATTTGTGTGTTTTCTCTGTTTTGTGCCAGTTTCCTTCAGTAACTCATCCACAGACTTTAGAGAGGAGGTACCAGGGAATCATGAGTGGTCTGATGTTGGATCTGATGAAGGTAATAACAACTGACATTACAAAATTATATGAAATAAGCTTGACAACATGATATTTCTCTTAGTTAGCTCATTTTCCATCCATCCATTTTCTTCGGATTATCCGGGGCCGGCTCACGGGGGCAGCAGTCTAAGCAGAGAGTCCCACACTTCCCACACCCCAGACACTTTCTCCAGCTTCTCTGGTGGGACCCCAAGGCGTTCCCAGGCCAGCCAAGAGGCATAGTCCCTGCAGCGTGCCCTGGGTCTCCTCCTGGCTCATTTTTGTTTTACATTTTGCTATTTTGTAACTATTTTAGTCCTGAAGTCAACAGTTCATAATAGTTGGCAGATAGACATCTATTTATTTTTTGATTACTTATAATTACATAAGGAGTTTTCACTTATGAGCTACAATTGCTCACTAGAAATTCAGTCCACAATTTGCTTTAAATCATAGGCCTACTATATCCTCGGAAAGCTTAGGTAGTACTTGGTTCGTTCGTTACCAAGTACCACCTAAGCTTTCCGAGGACAACCAGATCTAAACCTAGACTATATTAGGACTAATTTAGGGCTGAAATTGAGACAAGACCAGGACTAAAATAAGAATAAAACATGAATAAAGTAGTTCTAAATAATATTGCCCCGAAGGAGGACTAAAACATAGATTTGTCTCTAAAAGAACAAATACTCAATTTGCAGAAGTACCACCAGAGTTTAAGAAAGACTGCTCTTAGATTTAAATTTAGGCAAGGCAAGTTTATTTATATAGCACTATTCGTACACAAAGTAATTCAAAGTGCTTTGCACAATAAGAAAGATATTAAAATTATAATACAACCACTCTTATTGCACAGCTAAACAGAACCGTTTTTAGCCTGGATTTAGACATTGTCAAAATAGAGGCCTGTCTCACATCTTCACGAAGACTGTTCCAGGCTTTAGCTGCATAAAACCGAAATGCTGATTCCCCATGTTTAGTCCTAACTCTGGGCACCAGCAGGAGGCCGGTCCCTGAGGTCCTCAGAGTGCAAGATGGTTCATATGGCACTAAAATTTGGGAGATGTACTTTGGTGCTAGGCCATGGAGAGACTTGTACACAAGCAGAGCTGCTTTAAAACCTATTCACTGAGCAATAGGAAGCCAGCACAGAGAAGGTTTTAGAGAGAGACACTGTCGGTGACTGCTGACACTCTGCTCTCTTTGTTTCTGTGGGCCAAAGACTATGACTTCAGTCTTGTCTGAGTTTAGCTGGAGTGCTGCTTATTAACTGGCCTAACGGCAGCATGTAGAGATTGAATTAAAAGGGTCACACGACTGACCCTTGAGGCACTTCACAGGTTAAGGCCATGTGATCTGAGATACAGTTTCCAATTTCAACTAAGTACTCCCTGTCTTCTAGATAGGACTAGAATCAGTTTAGTGCAGTACCAGAGATGCCCACTCATTCCTCTAGTCTCTGTAAGAGAACCCCATGATTCACAGTGTTAAAAGCAGAGACTTTGCCTGCATCAGTGTCCAGGTGGATATCATTTGATAAGAGCAGTCTCAGTGCTGTGGTGGGGTCTAAAATCTGACTGGAAAATGTCAAAGGAGTTGTTCTTTTGGAGAAAGTTAGCAAGCTGTTGGTAACTTTTTCAAGGACTTTGACTAAAAACGGCAGAGGCTTGATAACAACAGTTTTCAAAGTTCTTGGAAATGTTCCAGATTGAAGTGATATGTTAACTATGCAAGCGAGTGGTGATAATAAACTGTTGAGCACAGACTTTAGAAATCGAGTGGGTAACACATCGAGGCAGCATGTAGATGAACTCAGACTGGTGATCTCTTGGACAGTTTTGTCAGTTACAGGTGCAAAGTGACTCAGTTCTAAGTGTGTAGGTGGCTTATTGAACAATGACTTGGCACAACTTAGCACAATTTGACAGCTTTGAAATGTGCCAATCACAACATCAGAAACAAGATCAAACATTACCATAATAAGTTAGAATTATACTTATACAACATTGAGCAGTAAGTCTCCAGTAAACTCTTGTATTAAACCTCTTGATTGTGTTTTGTCCCTCAGAATCTGCTGCTGTTGAACCCGACCGAGCGTTACCTGACGGACCAGAGCCTGAACCACCCAGTGTTTCAACCTCTGAGGCAGGTGGAGCGAGAGAGGCCACCCCCTGCCTCCCCAAACCCTCCACGCTCGTCCAAGAGAAAAACCCACCATCATGGGGAGAATACTGTGCCAACCAGGTCAGACCACATTGCTCCATTACTATCGTGTGCAACATCGGGTAGAGGCAAAGCGCTAATAGGTAACATGAGATACAAAAACCTTTATTTGTCCCACAATGGAGAAATTATGAGGCTACAAACACTATTATATATATGACAGAATGAGAATTGAGAATGAGTAATGAGTATGGATATATTTACAGTATATGGACAAGAATAAACACCAGATAAAATGTCTAATAACACCTTGGATTTCTATACTGCTTTTCAAGATGCCTAAAGCATCACTCCTAAGTTTCTAAGTTACTCTGTTAAAAACTCGCATTGGAATAACTGCCCTGGGGTCTACTCATAGTATCATTTCTACATTTTTTTTCTCTCTACTGGGCCTGTTCTAGTCTTTATTTTTACCTTTCATCAGAAATGGTTTGGATAGCTTCATTTTAGTTTAATCCACTTCCTCACCACATGCTTGTTTCCAGTGAGATTTTATTACTATAGTGTGGAATATTCTACAATATTGCAACAGTTAAGATGAACGGTGACTTTACTAGGCAAGCTACAGGTCAGATCTGTGGAGACACGACCCTGCTCATATTAAGAATGCATTTTTGTGAAGGTCTTTTATTTAGCAATAAATGCAAAACAGGATTATGGGAATGTCATTCCAGGCAAAGCAATACCATCTCCAAGGAGAGAAGCAAGTGGCGCAATTCCATCAGAAAAATTACATAGTGCACCTTTACGTCATAATGCAAACCTGTTCTAGTCCTTGGTTTAGTCCCAGTTTAGTCTTGGTTTGTTCCTGTTTTACAGTTGTCATTATTTAAAACAAGTAGTTCTTACAAAGCCAAATGTATTATGTATTTTTATTTTCCATTAGAAGCCACAGTAAGAGCACCTCTCATCGTCGCTCCAACAGTAAAGAATGTTCCAGCCTCCCTCGTCACGGTGACCTCCATCACCTTGGCAATGACAACTTCCTCAACGGCAACAAGGGGGCGCCATCGAGCCTGAGCCCCACCCTGCACCCCAAAACCCAATACCTGTCCCAGACTCTTAACCGGTCCGCCTCGTCCAGCAAAGACCTGATCAATAACAACATCCTCCCGCACCTGCTCAGCCCCAAAGACAAGACTAAAGAGTTTGATTTCAATTTGGGACCTTCGCCAAAACTATCTGACCTGGGACATGGGGTGAAGTACGGACACTCAAAAACCGGATCAACACGGTCCCAGCAGCAGCAGCAGCCTCAGCCTCAGCCACAGCAGACGGGAAGGCACACTTTTCTGGAGGGAAAAACCAATACACTCCAGTCTGCTCCAGAGAAACATGGACGCCACGGACACACTCAGAGGTGAGACGTAGTTAGATGCTTGAATATTGTACAGTTGTATTAGTAGCTGTGGTTGATAACATACTTCACTATTTCAGTCTGAGTAATATTGGAAGGAACATGTCTATACCAATTTATTGATCTTAAAATTCTTCCTGTTTATTATGACTTTTGCTTCTCAAAAAATGAAAGGTCTCATAATACGCTGTTTTCTGATCTATGTTTTTATATTGTTTCCTCATCACAAACATACGTGGAGTTGTGTTTGTTTCATTCACACATGTTTGACACACAAACATACGCATATTTAGGTTGAGGTTTCCTCTCAAGCCAAAAACACTCTGTTCCACCTTGTGATGTCATGTGGTATATATACAGGAAGTGCTCCATAGTGATTTTAAACTCCATTCTTGGAATTGCCAGTCTCTACTGAACGGAAGGTAAAGGGTAGCTGTTAACTTGAAAACTACCGCTTCATGACATCACAAGTTGGAACCAAGCATTTTGAGCTTTGGAGATGTAAACAGACTAATAATAAAGCTTACTCAAACATGTGTGAATGAAACAAAACACAACTCCAGGTATATTTTTGATGAGGTAACAGCATTATAACATGGCTTCAAACTCACAAGGGTCAATTTTACATAAAATAGGACCTTTAAACTGCACCTTTAGTTTCTATGACCACCGCCTAAATTTAAAAAAAAAGAAATCAACAATAATAGTTTCAGACAGGGGATTTGGATATCTTTCCAAGGACACATCAACTACAAATAAATATCTTTGTTGTTTTTATCAAGCTACAAGCTGGGGACACGCTACAAGAATTCTAACAAGTCAGAAAACACTGATAATCTACTGTTTGACATCTAACCAAGATATAGTGGAACAACATATGAAGTAGGATTGTAAAACAGGATTGTATACACCCATGGACCACTATGGAACCTACCTGAGCAGTTGAGGGATTACAGAGATATAAGGTGGCACGGTAATATAAAATAAAGTACTATGGTTTGAAAATCACATTCTATTGTCAAAATAAAGATCTGGTATTGTAACAACACTAATATGAAGTCATTTTTTGTCTCTTTACCCCATGTGATCACAGTATGGCTGACTCCGCCCATGGCTCCATGTCCTCCTCTTCTAAAAGCTCAGCCTCCTACCTGAGCCTGTCTAAGAGCCACAGCGCCTTGAGCGATGCCAAATCTGTGGGTAACCTTAGCGACACGCGGCTGCACCCTGACGACCCAAACGCCAACCCGCCTGCAGTGGGACCTGGAGCGCGCTTCTTCCCCACCAGCTGTTTGGACCTGAACACACAGACGGGACCCCAGGGACCTCCTGGGAGCCCCTCGAATCGCCATAGCGACCGCTCCGGCCACAGCCCCGCCTCTCGTAGCGGAGGGAACATACGGCTGGAAAGCAGCACCCTTGACTCCTCCTCAAGACACAAATCCAGGCACAAATCACTGGTGCCAGGTGAGGCAGACAAGCTACTACACTTATCAGTGTGTTTCAGAATGAGGAAAAATTAGGACCATTGCCGTAGCGATTAACAATTTAAAAGAAAATATTATATCTGGGAATGGGAAAAAGTCTTCAAGATGTTACATATGACAGGTAGCTGAAGCCATGAATAGGTAGTGTCTGGCAAGTTACTATATTGTAAAACATGAAGCACTTCACTCCTAACACTGTGAAGAGTAGAACTGATAGTGTGGCCTTTTATCATTGCAGACCAAGATGCTCAAAACAATCAAGTTACACATTTGTGATGTTGGCATATGTTATGAGCATAGACTGTATAAAGAAATAGACTAAGTGAGTGTGACCATAGCATTCATCTCCAGTCAATTGAAGCTCATTGAGGCTAGCAGTTATAGGGACGAATTTGGAGCTGTTATTAATGTTCATTTTGAGCTACGGACAAAACAGCAAAGAAGAAAACCAGGATCATGTAGACCAGGTCAAAACGAACATTTTACGACAGCCTGACAGCAGCAGTTACAGAGAGAGGGGCAACAGTTTTCTAATGTGAAAGTGAATTGGAGCCAGAGTCGATGGACTCGGAAGCGCACCCATAATCACTTCCTATTTGGAGCGTGGCGTCTAGCAGGTTTGCTATGTCCATTTATATATACAGTCTTTGGACATGACTTATTAATAGTTTAATTGAAAGATCTGCACATGAATGATTTGCTAAAGAGCCGATTAAAGTGCCCTATGACCAGATAATCATAATCACAATTGACTTTATTGTCCAAGAGGGAAATTTGTCCTGGGCTGGAGTTCAGACAGCTTCAAACAGCTCAATATAATAAACATAAGAACATACACATAGTGGTGACACAACACAGCACACACAACAGTCATGCTCTATATAATAGTGGTGTTTTTATTTGTTCATCAGTGTTGTGTCTTTTTAAATGGAAATAAATAACCTGGCATAAAACATAAAATAGATTAGTTTATATATATATATATATATATATATATATATATATATATATATATATATATATATATATATATATATATATATATATATATACATTATGAACCATGTACCTTCTGATCTTCTCTGTATTTTTTATTTTATTTATTTTCATTTATACACAGACCAATGAGGGCACTCAGACTATTTTCATGGGTGCCCTGTTTAAGATGCAGAAAAATACTAACAAAAAACAAGCAAAACAAATACATAAGTCTATTTAAAACATTACAAACAGGAGCAGGTGTGAGTATAAATGTTGATCACCAAATTATTAAAGTGCGTTAGTAGCACTAATCTATCCAATTTTGCCTGTCCTTGAAATGTATTCCATTTTTGGAAAGCAAAATAGCCGAAAGCTTTTTTTTTCCCATTTCAGTCCTAGTGCGGCCAGTTTTTAGACTTAGATAATCATGAGATTTTGTATTCACCTTATTCCAGATGTTGCCTTGGGCACCGTCATCATTTGGGTCGTATTATTTTGTATGGAACTGCCAATCTTGACAGCAAATACATTCTGTAGAGACTACAGTGCCATTTTAAAGCTTCACAGAGAATCGGTGCAGTGTTGACTTGTTGTTGCACATAACCATTGAACATTTGACACAGGCCAACCTATGGTACTTTATATAATATTTTAGCGCCAAAACTTTTCCCAAATTCTCCATTGAAAGGAACAAGATTTCCACATAACTGGAAGTGCTACTACAAAGAAAGTGCGGTTTAGTTGCATGTATGGAAAAAGTGAGTGGGGCTGAATAATGTCAGTTAAAAGTTCCTGTATCAAAGTTTAAAAAAAAAAAGTGAGATTTTCAGGCAGTTTATGAAGTAGCCCCATATAAACACATTTTAAACTGTGTCTTATGCCTCTTTAGAACCTGGCGCAGAGCTGCTGGACCCTGCAGGACCTCCCATCTCCTCCACCCACACCCTCCCGTCCCCCCACGAGTCGTACCACTACGGATTGGGCTACACCTCGCCCTTCTCCTCTCAACAGCGCCCCCAGAGGCACTCCATGTATGTGCGGAGGGAGCGGCACAGACCCCATGGCACAGAGGGGGGAGCGGCACCAGGCCTGCCTGTCCCCGGTCAGGCCATCCCCACACGGGCTAGCAGCCTCCAGCTCCTGTCCCCTCAGCTCCAGCATCGCACTACACTGACGGGACACTCTGTGAGCTCATCCAGGGAGGACTGCACGGATACTATGACCAAGGTTATTTTCTTTCTGTATATATTTTTCTCTTAACTAGTAGGCTACTAACTATCCATTCACACTCCTAGTTGAGCTAGTGGTGTGAGTCAGCTTTTTTGAAGGACTCCTTAACCAAAAAGGATGTTAATTTTTAAAAGAACCAAATCTTTTTCTTTCCAATATGTATGCTTCTAATTTAATGAGATAAGTCTTCTAGCATTTGTGTGCATTTTTACACTGATTAATGCTGAACCAACACATGATTCAGCACAGCAGAGCAGGCGACATGAGTGAGAGATTTCTGCACAAAAAAACATGTTTGGCGTCTTAATAGTTTCTGAATAATTATTAATGTAGTGCAACATTTTATTTAGAATTTCATAATTGTAATGGGTAAACACACTTTAAACCATTGTAAACAGATCTGATACTTGGTCATTTCTCTCTGTGATTAGTTTGTAGTTAAATGAGTTTTCACATTGGCTTCTGTCATATAATTAAATACAAAAAGAGCCAGTCTTTTGAACGGCTCTTTGATGTGAACAGATCGAAATTCGGATTCCATAAAGGAGCCAAAAGTCCCATTACTAATTTGAGCGTGTGTTCTAAGTGACTCCTCAGCACCGTTATTAAACCAGTGAATTGTTAAGAATTGTCATCGGTGCTGTTATGAAAATGGGTTTCGGTACCAATCCCTAATAACTGTGTAGGTTTTCATTGCAATAAAAGCAACCAAAAGTAAAAAACGCTAAATGCTTTTATTACATTCTAATTTTTTCTAAAAAGTTACAGTGTGGGGCTTTAAGTAAATGTATTTTGAAATGAGACTAGTGTGTTAATGCTTGGCTGATTGATACTGAGAATCATATAAAAAACTGAATCTTTTGCAGTGAAGAATGAAGGGAAACAGGCAAAAGGCATTAGTAAGAGTGTATCTGTGTGGTCCAGAAATCCATCTCAAATCTTAAATATGAGACTGGTTGTAATACTATACCTGATGTATTTGTACACATTCTGCTGCACATAAAGCTTGTGTCTATTGCTGTGCGTCATTCTCATGTTCGCTGCTGCCCCCTGTCTGCTTTGACCTGCATCTGTGCGTCTCTTTGACAGAGCGAGCAGTCTCCTAAAGATATGAGCCACCCCTGTGCTCCCATCAAAGAGTCTTCGCGGGACAACACCGCAGCATTTCACTCACAGCGATCTAAAAACGAGGTCCGAACAACCACTGTCATTCAGTCAATACGCAGTGATGCATTCAGATAGGCAGTTTGGATGCCATTGACATCTTAAAGAGAAAAATACAAACCTATTAGATGAGACTATTATTACTATTATTTGACTATTTTAAATGTCCAGAAAAATGGATTGCATTGGTAAAGTTGTTAATCAGGCTTACTTAAAGATCCTATATTATGCAAAACTGAGTCTTGTGAGCTTTAAATCATGTTATAATGTTGCTACCTTCTCAAAAACATACCAACAAGTTGTGTTTTGTTTCATTCACACACATCCGAGTAACCCTTTATTATTCTTCTGTCTACATCAGCAAAGCTTAAAATGCTCTGTTCCACCTTGTGATGTCATGAAGTGGTAGTCTTCAAGTTAACGGCTACCTTTTACCTTTTGTTCTGTAAAGATGGGCTGAAATCATCCAAATTATTCTAGTGAAGGAGTGTATGAAATTTAAAAACACAGTCGAGCGCTTCCTGTACTACCACATGACATCACAAAGTGGAACAGAGTGTTTTCTATTTGAGAGAAGAACATTGGCTAAATATACAGAACTTGTGTGTTAAACGTGTGAATTAAACCAAACACAACTCCAGGTATGTCTGTGATGAGGAAACAACATTAACAGATCAGAAAATGGCTTAATATGGGCGCTTTAATTGTAGCCACCTCTAAATCTATTCTTCTTGCAGTTTCCACATTGTGAGACATATAAAGGCATTTGTATCCATTGCCAGAAACGGCTTAACTGTGAAAGTAAAATTTGTGTTGACTGGTATATTAAGTTGTTCGTTTCGATTCTATTTCAATATGACCTCATTAAATAAAGCAGCAAAGCACATGAGACATACCTGATACAATGTAGATTAGAAGTTGACTCAACTCCAATGATTAGTTAATGTATTTTATTTTTATTTCTTTACAATACAAAAAAAGCTCTATGTATTTTTTTTGTTTCTGTTCAAAAGCTTCCTTGCATGTCGTTGCTGATATATATATGTGGCCCATTGAAGAGCTTAACGATGTCTTGGTTTTAGTCTAAAACTAATCTAACAGTTTTATACCAATATTTATGATTGATTACGGATTGATTTGACGTTTCTCCTCCCCTCTTGGGTCCCATAGCAGGTCAGTATGTACCATGACCCTCACGGTGAAGACGGAGTGTCCAAAGAAAATCGAATGATCTTCACTGAATCTATGCCTCGCAGAGTCGGCAGCTTCTACAGAGGTATGTCAGCTTTGGGCCTTAGGTGTGTTTTAACCATCCATCCATCCATTTTCTTCCGCTTATCCGGGGCCGGGTCGCGGGGGCAGCAGTCTAAGCAGGTACTCCCAGACTTTCCTCACCTCAGACACGTCCTCCAGCTCCTCCGGTGGGACTCTGCGGGGATTGCCGCCGCGACAAGCACCGCAGACCTTACGACCACAACTACGAGCAGCTGCATCGACAATAGAGGTGGAGAACATGGCCCACTCAGAGTCCATGTCCCCAGCCTCCCCCGGGATCAGGGAGAAGCTCTCCCAGAGGTGTGAGTTGAAGACCCCTCTGACAGAGGGCTCAGCCCTCTGACGTTCTCAGCAGACCCTCACGATGCGCTTGAGCCTGCCAGGTCTGTCCGGCTTCCTTCTCCGCCAGCGGATCCAACTCACCACCAGGTGGTGATCAGTTGACAGCTCAGCCCCTCTCTTCACCCGAGTGTCCAAGACACGCAGTTGGATATCAGATGACACGACAACAAAGTCGATCATCAACCTCCGACCTAGAGTGTCCTGGTGCCACGTGCACCGATGGACACCCTTGTGCTCGAACATGGTGTTTGTTATGGACAAACGGTGACTAGCACAGAAGTCCAATAACAAAACACCACTCGGGTTCAGATCGGGGAGGCCATTCCTCCCAATCACGCCCCTCCAAGTGTCACTGTCATTACCCACATGGGCATTGAAGTCCCCCAGGAGAACAACGGAGTCCCCAGTTGGTGCACTATCTAGTACCCCTCCCAGGGACTCCAAGAAGGCCTGGTACTCCACACTGCTGTTTGGCCCGTCGGTCGACACAACAGTAAGAGTCCTGTTCCCGACCCGAAGGCGCAGGGACGCAACCCTTTCGTTCACTGGGGTGAACTCCAACACGTGGCGGCTGAGCTGTGGGGCAATGAGCAAGCCCACACCAACTCGCCGCTGCTCCCTGTGGGCAACGCCAGAGAAATGGAGAGTCCAACCCCTCTCAAGGAGTTGGGTTCCAGAGCCCAAGCTGTGCGTGGAGGTGAGGCCGACTATATCTAGTCGGTAACCTCCCGCACAAGCTCAGGCTCCTTCTTCCCCCAGCGAGGTGACGTTCCATGTCCACAGAGCTAGTCTCCATGTCCGGAGATCCGGTCATCGAGGTCCCCGCCTTCGACTGCCGCCCAGATCTCTCTGCACCCGCCCCTCGTGCCTCCTCCCGCAGGTGGTGGGTCCACGGGAGGACGGCCCCACGTCGTTCCTTCGGGCCAGGGCCCGTGGGGAAAGGCCCGGCCATCAGGTGCTTGCTGCCGAGCACCCACCCCAGGCCTGGCTCCTGGGTGGGGCCCCAGTAACGCCAGTCCGGGCGACATAGCTTGCCTTGTTGTTTCTTTTTTTATTTATTTTATTTTATTGTTTTTTTTTTATTGAAGAACACCCAGTGACAGAGAAAATATTACATACAATATTTTCAGCTTACTATATACAGAGAAGGGTTTGGCATTTGGTGTGTGTATCTGTGTATCTGTCTTGGTTTTCTTTGTAAATATGTGTGTGAGTGTTTGTGTGGAGGAAAGAAAAAAAAAAAATAATAATAATAATACTAACTGAGGAGAGAGAAAAAAATAATACTAATAATAATAATAATAGTGAAAATAACAATAACAGGTTTTATTATTGCTGTCATACTCAGTGATCAATGATGCTGGTCAATATTGCTCAATATTTGTTTTGTGGTCCTAATGGAGGTATTGGTTATTTAGGTTGAAATGTATGATGTGTGTGTGTGCGTGTCCTGTACAATGCATTAAAAGAGGCAAGGTCTTGGTGAGCCCGCACTCAAGGGGCAGTACCCCCTAGGAATGGACCCATTCCTTGCTAGCCCTAATCTTTTTATGTATTTGTTGTTAATTATTATTGTTATTATCGATTAATAATTAATTTAGTATTAATAATAATAATAATTATTGTGTATTTATATATATATATATATATATATATATATATATATATATATATATATATATATATATATATATATATTTAAGAATTTAAGAATATATATATATTTAAGAATTCATGTTATTTATTTTAATATTTAATATGTGTGTTTATATTCATTAATTTATTTATCTCCATCAGAACCACAAAATAATTCAATAAATAAATTAGTTAATGAATAAGGGAATAATAATGACAATAATAATGACAGTCACAGCAATACTAGAAACCTGTACATATAATGAAAACAATAACACAACAATATTAATGGTATACAACGGTAGTGGTGGTATGATTGCATGCAATTATTGTAATATAGTTTAGATAATGTCGTGTGTGTGTGTGTGTATGTGTGTGCGGCGTGTGTGTATGTGTCTTTGTACGAATGGGGGTGTGTATAGGAATGTGTGTGGCGTTCTCATTAATTAATTATGTTAATGGTGTTATAATAGTCTAATGGTGGAGTTTATGTTGTTGATATTGATGACTGATTGAAAACAATATTAAAGTGGTTTATGAATGGTGTCCAGGTTCCCATGAAAGACGGTATGTCATCCTCAAAGTATGCTGTCATTTGAGAGGTTGAAATGTGATGGATGAGAGAGTTAGACCAGTGTTGTTTATTGAGTGTTTTGATTTCCAGTTTTGTAGAATTATTTTCTTGGGGATAGTTAGAGATGTCAACAAACTGTTTTTATATTTAGGTGGTATGGTGAAAGTTATAATAATGCCAAGTAAACATAGAGATGGGGAGGGAGGAATTCTGCAGCTCAGTATGTCTGTGAGTTTGTGTGTAACTGTGTTCCAAAAAACCTGAACTGGTTCAATTCAATTCAATTCATTTATTTTTGTAACGCCCAAAATCACAACAACAGTTGTCTCGAAGGGTGTTCATGTTTTGGTTGATGGGGGAAACCGGAGTACCCGGAGGAAACCCATCCAGACACGGGGAGAAACATGAAAAACTTCACACAGAAAGGCCTGGACGACCCGGGGATCCAACCAAACCCTCTTGCTGTGAGGCATGAGTGTTGCCACTCAGCCACCGTGCTGCCAACACACAAAAACAAAACAACAGGAAACAAAAACAAAACAACAGGAAACTGGTGTATATTCCCAGAGTGCATGTAAATAAGTGTCTGTGACTCCCATGGTGCATTGTGAACAGGTGTCTGTGTCTGTTAGTCCCATTTTGTATTTCTTGTGTTGGGTGATGTGTGTCCTGTGGATAACTTTGTATTGGATAAGTTGTAGATTAGTGTTGGATGTTATTGAGAACGTATTTTTGCAAATTTCTGTCCAGAGTTCATATGTAGATGGTGTATCTCTATCTGTGTTCCATTTGAGTTGTGGTACATGTATTATGTTGTCTAAATGGATAAGTTTGTATAGTTTAGAAATTAGTTTCTTTGGTTTCTTGATATTCTTTATGTTTTCTAATAGTTGAGGGGGATCCAGGGTATTATTAGTTATATTAATCTTGCTTTGGAAAATGGATTTGATTTGTAAGTATTGAAAGCGATTATTGTTGTTGATTTCGAACTGTTCCATAAGTTGTCAGGGTTGTGCCAGATGGGGGTGTATTTACAAGGTGTCGTGGAAGAATTGGTTACTTTTAAAGCTTTCCACCAGGCTGTCAGAGTTGTTGAAATGACTGTGTTCTTGAAGCAGTTATGTTTTTTGAGAGTAGTATTCATTGAAGGTATGTCTGCCAAAGAAAGATTTTTGAAGTATGACTGTTCCAAAGAAATCCATGTGCTATTATTGTATGTTTGTCCTGTCCACTTAACTAGATATTGTAGTTGATTTGCCAAGTGATAGTGGATGAAATTTGGTGCTTTGAGGCCGCCTTGTGCTTTGTTTTTTTGTAATGTTGAGAGTTTGATTTTTGCTTTTCTCTTCTTCCAATAAAAGTGTATCATTAATGAGTCTAGTGTCTGAAACCATTTGTCCGGAGGTGTAACTGGGATGTTCGCAAATAGGTAGTTCAATTTGGGGAGGATTTTCATTTTAACTGATGCTATTCGTCCCATTAGTGAAAGTGGTAAGTTTGTCCATCGTCCAAGGTCGTCTTCTATTGTTTTGAGCAGAGGATTATGATTAAGCGAGAACATCTCTGACAGCCTGGGGGAAATGTTAATGCCTAAATACTTAATGTTACCTATGTGCATACCAGGGAATGAATCCTGAGCTGCAGAACTTCCTCTTTCATCTGAGAGAGGGAGTATTGTTGATTTGTTCCAGTTGATAGTGTAGTCTGATATGATGAGAATGTATTTATAATTTTGAAAGTTTCGTGTAATGATTGCTGTGGTGTTTGTAGGTACAGTAGAATATCATCTGCATATAGGCTGATTTTTTTTATGTGTATCCGTGACGTATATTCCTTGTATGCTGTTATTTTGGCGTATTGCTACTGCAAGAGGTTCAATGAATAAGGCGAACAGCGAGGGAGTGAGCGGGCATCCTTGTCTAGTGCCCCTGTGCAGTGTGAACGCGGGTGAAGTGATACCATTAGTTGTGACTGTGGCTCTAGGTGAGGTATAGAGTGTCTTAATCCAGTGGATAAATGACTCCCCGAAGCCAAATTGATGGAGTGTGTGGAAAAGAATTGTCCAGTTTACCTTATCAAAAGCTTTTTCTGCATCTAATGAGGTTATAATTGTCCTGATATTTGATTGTTGAGGGATACTGATGAGGTTGAATAATCTACGAAGGTTGTCTGAAGAGTTTCCACTTTTGATAAATCCTGTTTGGTCGGGGTGAATTAACAGTGGTGTAACTTTTTCTAGTCGGAGGGCAAGTGCGTTTGTAATGATTTTTAAATCTGTATTAAGTAATGAAAGGGGTCTATAACTGGTAGGTTGGGTCTTTGTCTGGTTTAAGTAATATTGTTATAGCTGCTGTATTCATATGCAGAGTAATTTGGGATGTATTTTTTATTTCAGTCACTGTGTGGGTGAAAAGTGGTGATAGTAAAGTCCAAAAGTCGGGACTGGGGGCTTTGTTGTTGGGCATCTGAAGGAGAGCTTTATGGAGATCTTGCAGTGATAATGGTGCATCTAAGAATTCAGCCATATCGGAGGGTAATTGTGGTAGGTTTATGTTTTGGAAAAATGATTTTTATTTCTGTTGGTTTGGATTCTGTTTCTGATGAATATAAGTTCTTGTAGAACATACGGAATATGTTATTGATTTCTTGTGGATCATGAGTGATTTGATTTTCAAAGGTCTGTATTGATGGAATTATTGATTTGTCTTTTTTTCTTTGAAGTAAGTTTGCAAGATATTTACCAGATATATTATGTTTTTCAATAAGTTCATATTGGAGTTGTTGCATAATAAAGTTGTTTTTTTCCTGTAAAATTTTGTCTAATTGTAGTTGTGTGTTTCTTAATTCAAGTATATTTCCGTTTTCTGTCAATGTTATTATCTTTTGATGTAATTGTTGTTCTAATTCTATTTGTTTTTTTCTTTTTGTAGGTTGAATATGAAATAATTTTCCCTCTTAAATATGCTTTACTGGTTTCCCAGAGTGTTATTGCAGTGGTCTCCAGGGAGTCATTCAGTTCCATGAAGAATGCCCACTCCCTCTCTACCATCATATTGAATGCTGGGTCTTTGAGTAGTGAAAGATTGAGGTGTCATCTCAAGGAAGGTTTGGTGTAGTAATGAAATTGTAGTGTTAGACTGACTGGTGCATGGTCGCTAATTGAGATGGGGAGAATTGTGCTTTCTTTTATATTAGACAAGAGAATATTGCTTATGAGGATATAGTCAATTCATGAGGAGGAATGATGTACCGCAGAAGAGTGTGTGTATTGTCTTTTGTGTGGGTGTGACAATCTCCAACAATCACCAAGTCCAAACTCTGTCATGTATTGTTTTATTGTGTCCGTGGAATGCCAGTGTCTGTTATGTCCTGAGATGTGTGAGCGGTCAATGTTCGAATCCAGTACTGTGTTGAAGTCTCCAGCGATAATTATATTTGAGGCTTCGTTTAGCTTTGAAAATATACAGTGAAAAAATGAGGGGTCATCGGTGTTAGGTCCGTATATATTAACTATTGTAAATTTATTGTAGGACATGGTGCCATTGATGATGACGTACCGTCCCTCAGGGTCAGTTATTGTCAAGAAATGGTTAAACATAAGTTTGTTGTGTATTAAGATTGATACTCCTCGTTGTCTGCTGTTGTATGTAGATGAATATATACTGTTAAATTCTTGAAATTGTAATTGATCAAGATCTACATTTGATAAGTGAGTTTCTTGTAGAAGACATGTCTGGTTTTAGTTTATGGAGTTTGCTGAATTTTTTTTCTTTTTCGCCTGTGTGCGAATACCACGCACATTCCAAGAAACAAATGTTAATGTGTTTGGTGTCTGTATGCACATGTGTTTGTGTTAGGTGTGCAAAACCATGACAGAACAGACAGTAAATGCATCATTTGAATAAACTGATAACAAGAAAAAAATGTTGAAACTTGAAAATAAGAAGTGAATATAAAATAAACAAAATTGGATAGGGGGTTGACGAAAAGAAAGAAGAGGCATGGCAGTATATGTATGTCTGAAAGTGAGTGCAAGTCTAGGAAAGAGAAAGAGAATGAATAAAGATAAAAGGGAGAGTCATAGTCCAGAGCCATTGGATAGAGTTATTAACTGGGGGTGGGGAGACTAGTGCAGTTCTGTAGGTCTAAAGTAATTGGTTGAGACCTCGGTTTTGTGAATCAGTTTTGTATATGAGAGAGAGAGAGTGAGAGAGCGAGCAAGAGAAAGAGGGTGCACGTGTGAATGCGTGCGTGTGTGTGTGTCCGTATATGTGTGTGTGTGCGTGCGTGTGCGCATGTCTGTGTATGCGTGAGGGAAAGAAGGATGTATGTATGTGTGTCTGTAGGTTCTGTGTGTTGTTGAGTTATGGAGAGGTTACTGTATTTGAAAGTTTAGTAGAGCCAAGGGGTTATTTCTGCATTCCGGTATAGTTGTTCATTTATATAAAGTTTGTCCAAAACAATGATTGCTTTCTTTCCTTGTTGAATCATGTCCTTGCGGATCGGATAAAGTTTTTGGCGGCATTGCATTATTTCTTTTGGGTATTGCTCGTTCAGTCCATAATTCGTTCCTTTCAGTTGTCTTCCTTGATTCTGTACCTGTTGTTTTTGTTTGTAATGTTTGAATTTGGCCACGATTGGCCGGGGTCGTTTATTGTCCGGTGTGGTGTTTTTTGGTCCCATATGGTGCACGTGGTGAAATGTGATGGCATTTACTGTAGCAGCTGGGAGTTTGAGTTGTGTTGTGATGAAGTCTTTGACTAGTTTCTCTGCGTCTTCTGTGGGTTGCTCCGGGATGCCGGTGAATACCAGGTTGTCCCTCATGCTGCGCGACTGTAAGTCCAGTATGGTTTCTTTCATTGCTTTATTTTCTGTTGCTATTGTTGTAACCTGTGTAGTGAGTGTGCTGACTGATTTTTTCAGTGATTTATTTTCTTCGGTGAGTGTTTGTATCTGTCCCTGACTGAATTCCAGGCTGTGTCGGAGTGCGGAGAATTCTTGGTGCAAAAGTTCGATAAGTGCTATTCTATTGTCCATTGCGGTGAGTTTGGTGTCAATTGAGCTGAGAATGACGGTGATGTCTGCGCAGCATGAGGGGTCAGATGGATTGTTTGTGTGGGTAGTGCCTGAGTCAGGTGTTGAAGCCATACGCAGTCTCTTTTTTTCATTACTGGGAGTGGAGTTGTTGACGGAGGTAGTTAAATCCGGGTTCATATTGATGCACAGTCAGGTGAAACAGTCGTCGATATATTCCTCAAGCGATTCCAGGGTTGTGGTTATATTGCACGAGTTGAGATAGAAAAAGAGAGAAAAAGAAAATATACGCAAAAATAAAGTTCCAAGTAGAGAATAACTTTTGTTTGGTCTAAACTCTAGCAGCAGGGTGCCGCCATTTTAGATCTGCACAGTCTCGCCTGCTCGCACAGTCTCAGATCACGTGCGCATTCTTAGTCTCACCTTGCCTTGTTGTTTCTGTCTTCATGGGGGCTTCTAAACTGCTCTTAGTCAGACCCGTCTCCCAGGACCTGTTTGCCATGGGTGACCCTACCAGGGGCATGAAGCCCCCGACAACATAGCTCCCAGGATCATTCGGGTGCTCAAACCCCTCCACCACGTTAAGGTGGCGGTTCGGGGAGGGGTGTTTTAACCATAGACTGTATATAGAAATGGATATAGCTAACTTGCTAGCCGCCGCATACCAAATAGGACGTGATCATGAGCGAATTTCCGGCACCATCAACTGGCTCCAATTCACTACTGCCGCCCCTCTCTCTGTAACTGCTGCAGTGAACCTCGTCATTCTCACCATAAAATGTTCATATTAAGCCACTCTACATAATCCTGGTGTTTTTATTTCACTATTTTTTTTTCCATAAAACAAGATATGAACATTAATAACAGATAAATTCAGTGCCTTCTTTCCCCGAGGTCACTCACCACTATCGTTAGCAACGGATTTGATTGACAGTGTTGCTAAGTGCCCGCTCCTTGCTAAACCAGTAGTGCAGACAGAAATGTGCGTTACCTTCTATGGTTGCTATGATACTTGCGGTCAGAATTCCTAATATGGAACTTGGCTACATATTCGCCCCTATACCTGCTAGCTTCATTTTCGGCTACTCTCACATTCATTCATATTATTAATAGCAGGTTTTATTTATATAATACTTGTTGAAACACTCAAAGATGCAAATGGTAAAATAATACAAGCAAAGCAAGCCAGCAGACAAAGCATTAATGTGATAAAGATGAGTAAACTCAATTACAACTGATGATACTTATAACTACAAATTACAAATTATTATGAAAGATTCAGGCTTAGTGACTACTTAAAAAGGGGGTATTATGCAAGAGTGATTTTATTTAGCTTTCTGCCATGTTATAACGTTGGTCCTCATCAAAAACATGCCTGAAGAGGTTTTAGATGTCATCCATGCATGTTTGAATAATTTAGTGATTTCTCCAGGGGCCTATTCAAAACCTCCTTATTGTTAGCTGTAAGATTCTGTCCAATGCTCCGCCCACATCATCGCCTATGTGACCCATGCTCCCACATGACAATTTCCCATAAATATACAAAATATGAAACAAAAGTGTACGCTACAACTTCACAAACCTGATGCGATGTGCAGTGGTTTCATTAGTGGGCAGATTGTGTTGTGATAGCACTCAGAAAGGGAAGTTTGCACTGATAGCAGAAGGGAGGGGGATTCAGAGCGTCAAAAACAAAAGTGAAACTTACAAAACATGTTAATACATTGTTTTCAGTGAATATAGCATTTTCAAAACAATAAAAGGAAACATGGTGATCTAAATATGTTATGCGTTAGCAGTTAATACCCCATAGAAGTAAAATACACCTCTTTTAATGCTCAAACTCTTATTCCTCTTAAATTAGCAGTGGTTATCAGTCCTACACTATTCAGAAAAGAGCTGTTCCTAGTGACATCTGTGCCTCAAAAATGTAATTAAAGTAGCACCACAAACCTTAATGGAGGTGGCACGATTCCATGGAAATAGAAAGTTAAAACCATACTTCGGAACATTCTCCATGGATATATATTTTTATTTTTATTGATAGAGCTTTAAATTCATCTGTGGTTTCTTCTCTATTTGAGTAAAACAATATCTGCTCATGCACCATTACTATTAGATTTTTTGTTTACTTCCCAGATGTGAAGTACATGTTTTGTGACTTTATTTCTATTTCAACTGATGAGTGTCTTTAGTTTAATCAGAGTGACATTTTTTCATATGTTTTGTTATAGGAGACACTTGAGGCAAAAGTTCCAATTTTCAGGAGACTGAAAACTCGTCAAAGTTTCCACTCAATCTACAACTTTCCAACAATGATTTTCGAGCGCTAGGTGGTTCCCCATAGGCCTATCAAAGTTCAAAGTTCAATATATTGCTGAAGGAAATACAGATGATAAACGATAATATTGAAATCAGTCCATAAGGCAAAATTATCTCCTCAAACTATTCTAAATGTACAATATTGTTTAAAAATATAAACTGCAGTGGCATGGTACATATTCTGAATATAATGACGAGGCCAGTCGTCGTTTGGCTCGCCAGTTACGACATCAGGCTGCTTTTCGTGTGATACTTAGATTTAAAAATACTCCAGACGCTGTTATTACAGATGCTATTGTAATGAATGGTACTTTTAAGTAATTTTATTTTCACCATTCAAATCTGAGTTTCCTTGAGACAGTACTAAAATGAATGACTTTCTTCAAGGTCTTTGTATTCCTGTTATTGATCCTGACACTGCTAAACACATGGACTCTCCACTCTCCCTTGTTGAAGTGACTAATTCAGTTAAAGCTATGCAATCTAATAAAGCCCTCGATCCTGATGGGTTTCCGATCGAATTCGACAAGAAATTCATTGAAAAATTGGCAGCGTTGCTTTTGGCTATGTTTAATGAATCACTACAGCAGGTGTTTTACCACTAACACTTACGCAAGCTGCTATTACATTATGTGGTTCTTACAGACCTTTATCATTGCTAAATCAAATGTAAAGGTGTTGGCAAAAGTAAATGCTTCCCATTTGGAGAATGTACTTCTTTTGATTATTTCTAACAAGCAAAATGGCTTCATAAAAGGGCGTCAGTTATAATTAAACACCTGTACACATTCATCTGATTCTCTTGAAAGCTTTTGATCGGGTGGAGTGGGAGTACCTGTTTGCAGTATTGTTTAAATTCGGATTTGGTAATAGATTTGTTTCTTGGATTCGCCTCCTTTACTCCTCTCCTAAAGCTAGTCTCCATAACAATGATATTTTCTCTGACCATTTTACTCTTAGTCACGGACCGCGTCAAGGCTGCCCCCTGTCGCCTTTGTTATTCCAGTCGATTTCTCTTTTTCTGCCAAAACATTTTTTCTTATTCATTGGACAAGACTATTTTGGCTTTTAATGGGATGGGAACTAGGCCTGTCACGAGAAGTATTATATTGGCTTATTCTTGAATATATGAATATATTTAATGTGTGTACTTTTTGTTTGTACTACTGGGAATATTTGGTTTATTTTATCTGTACTACAATGAGATTTGAGCTGTAGAAGATTGAATCCTCAACTTCTGTGACTCATTGTATATAGTCAGTTATTTTTTGTAGTTTATCTTTTTAAAACAATATTGTACATTTAGAACTGTTTTTTGTGGGGGGGATAATTTTGCCTTATGTTTTCTTTCCAATACTATCGTTTGTCGTCTAAATTTACTTGAGCAACATATCGAACTTTAAACTTTGACTGGCCTATGGGGAACCACCGAAAGTTCAAAAATCATTGTTGTAAAGTTGTAGATTGAGTGGAACACTTTGCCCACTTTTCAGTCATTCTATTGGGCAGCTCACATTCACAAACTTCACACTGTCTCCTGCAAAGTGGTGCAAATTGGAACTTTTGTCTTGTTGAGGATCATTTATTTCAGCCTTAACTTTGTCTTCAATACCTACAAAACCCTCTTTGAACGGCAATAATCAAGCTGTTCTCAACACATTTTAAGCTCTGGTGCCTCTTTAGATGTCCATTTAAATTTGTATCTGCCTCTTCCCAAAGCCCGTTAACCAAAAAAAACACTTATTTCCTCCATCTGTCTCTGACTCTGACTTGGTACGATAGTGTTATCAAACAAATCAAGGATCTATACACACTTTTGCCAGTCTTCCAAATATAACCTACCTTGTACTCATTTCTTTCGCAATTGTCATGTCCGTAATTTTGTCTGTAAGTGTTTTTCTTGTGTGTCTTGTGCAGTCGTGGAAGGTAACGAAGTACAAGTAGTAAAGTACTGTACTTAAGTACAGACAGATTTTTCCAAATAGGGCAATGCTTTACTATTATTATTTTTTTTCAGATTTGCAGGTGTGCCAGTACCTGTCTTTTGTGAATTCTATGATTGTGATTATTTAATTGGTGGTGTTATGTATCTGCTCTAAATATCGGGTTGAGATGGGTTGGGATGGGAATTATTTTTATTTCATTTAATTTTATTTGTACACGTATATGGCTGGTGATATTTCCATTTCTATGTTCTCATATTTTGTGCAATTTTCTGAGCATGTGCATTTGAAGAAACACTAAATAACTAAACTGTATATTTCATTGTTAAAAAAACAAAATAAAAAATGTCTGCATAGTCCCTCAGTCGTCCGGGTATGATCCATAGCAAAAGAAAAAAAATCACTTCTCTCAACTGGACAAAAGTTTCAGAGTGAAGACGTTTCCCCACTCGTCCAAGCAGCTTCTTTAGCTTTGAATTGAAGAAGCCATAGCAAGAAGAGCAAACATAGTATTTTTCTTTTGCTATGTTTTTGCCACTGTTCTGAATAAATATTTAGGGGGAGAAATGAGTCAGGTTTATGGAGATGCAAGCCTACTCTTAGTAAGGAGACATGTTTTTCAGTGCAATAGAAAACTAGTTGATTTTAGTCAAATTCTTGGCTAAAAATTATATGCCCAGACTTTAAGAACATTTGAAGCATTGCCAATGTCTTCGTAGTCTATGTAGAAATCTGTGGGAAAACTGGCTCGTTTCAAGATTGGCAATTGCGATCCCAGTGGGGCTATATTCTTTCATCTTTTTTTTTCCACATTTATTTTCAATACCCACTTGTTCGCTCTCCTTTGTTTGAAGTGTGCTCTTGGCTCACAGTGGGTCAGACGGATCGTTGGCTCTTGAGTCCTTTTAGAAAAATACTGAAACAACTGACTTTGTTACCTGATTTGTGCCATAGTGTTCAACAGCTCTGCATTTCATTTGCAGAGTTCTTTGAAAATGTAATGACAGTCATTTTTGAATTTTCTTTTGCTGATTGTAAAAAGGAAATCACTCCTCTTGTTCAGCAACATGAAAGTAGAAGTTAAAGCCCCCAATTTATCCACAAATGTTATTATGATAGATTTACAATAATTCAACTGAACTGGTGTGTTTTACTCACAAAGAAATTATTAGTATTGTAATTATAGTATTGTGGAACCTTTATGATGGAGTTGACCCATATTTGGCCTATAATGTCTCATGTAGCACTGTATCAAATTGACAATTCCCAATCTCATCTCAGTTTGGAAGCTAAGCAAGGATTGGCCTAGTTAGTACTGGGATAGGAGACCAGGTGCAGCAGTGTGAATAATCTATTGCATTATTCAGACAGATATATTGTAAAAATTGCTCTTAAAGTAGAAATGAGATCACTGTGTGCTGTCAGCATCTAATTATAAAGCATTTTTATTGTCCGCAAACCAGGAAGCTGGTGCACAGTTGCATGCTACTTGTTGTTCTACTTGTTGTTAGCATTACCGAAACAGCAAAACTTCGCTCTGGCCTCTTAAAGTTGAGAAAACCCTTATAAACTCATTGTGGTGAAAAATTTGAATGCTAGGAATTGGTTATGAAAGTGACTAATACGTTTGGACCTCTGCAAACAGTTTAAAGCCACAGTATGTAACTTTTTAGCCCGAAAATAGACTAAAATAAAAGCATGTTGTTTCAGTTAGTTTTGAAAAACATTGAAAGACATGCATTCTTACTGTGACTTATTTGTCCTTGATATGGTTTTAATCTATTTCCATGTAATCAGCATGTGACGTGCCACCTCCAGAAAGTTACATACTGTACCTTTAAAATAAACTAGTTTTGTTTTTCATGCAGTAAAAATCAAGTATAGCACCTTTAAGTATGTGTAGTATAAGTGTAAGTATATAGTTATTATTCAAAAAGATCTTATTTTCATTTATTTTAATTATTAGTTTAAAATCCATTTGATGTTTGTGTCTCTTCAGTGCCCTCGCCCAGACCGGATAACTCGTCCTCGTTCCATGATGGGGTGGGCCAAACTAGGGGTCCAGTGGTACCTGGTATACCCGGAGTACCTGGAGTTCCTGGTGCCACTGTTGTGCAGAGTGTGTCTGTTGTACCCGGAGTACCCGGGGTAGGAGTCGTGCAAGGAGACCCTAACCATCCACCTGTCTCCATGGGCAACCACTCCAAGAGGCAGACTGCTTTTGAATGGTGAGTGTTCAGCCTTAAATATGGATGAGATGAACTGTGTGAAATCAGTTTGTCTGCAGTGTGGTTTTCAAAATGGTATCTCTCCAAGGGTCTGCTACTTGTAAGATATTGACACGGTTACCACAGTGTGAAGTAGTGTCATGATACAAAAATTTCGATACTAAGAAATTTGCTTGATACCATATATAAATACAAATGGACATAGCTAACCTGCTAGCCGCTGCATTTCAAATAGGAGGTGTTCATGCGCCCACCTCCGGCTCCATTGACATTACTTTAGAAAACTGTCGTCCCTCTCTCTGTAACTGCTGCTGTCAGACTCGTCATTTTGGTCTTAAAATGTTCGTATTAACCAGCTCTACATGATCATGGTATTTTTATTTTGCTATTGTGTCTGTTACTGAAGATATTAACATTAATTACAGACAAATCAGCTGACTTCTTTCCCAGAGGTCACTCCTGCTAGCGTTAGCAACAGGTTTGATTGACAGCGTTGCTAAGCACCCACCCCCTGCTAAACCAGCGGTGTGGGCAAGAAGGAACGTTACTTTCAACAGCCTCACTCCTGATTGGTTCTATTTAGACAACAGAAAAAAATTCAACACAAAACAATAATTACTATGTGGTCACTAGTTTTTATTAAGCTAATATAAAACTGGTTGTCCTCTTTAATATTTTTTAGTATCTAGTTTCGATACTAGTTTTGTTATGCATTAGTATGTGAATTTTGATATGTTTGACTTTAGTGTGAAGACTATGAGAAATTGTGATTAAAACACTACCAAAAAACAAAAAAGGCAGAGGATATTTATAAGCAACAAATTAACATGAAATAAACACAAAGACTGTATAAAGAAGTGGACTAAGCAAGTCACTCACAGCGTTCAGCTCCAGTCAAATGAAGCTCATCGAGGCAAGCAGTTATAGGGGCGAATTTGGAGCTAAGTTCCATATCTGGAATTTGTTATTAATTAATTAATTAATGTTCACATCTTAATTTACGGACACAATAGTGGGAAAAAAAAAACAGGATCATGTGGAGCAGGTTAATACGAACATTTTAAGCCCAAAATGACCTGACAGCAGCTGTTACAGAGAGAGGGGCGAGTCAATGACATGCCCATTCTCACTTCCTATTTGGAACGCGGCAGCTAGCAGGTTAAGTATGTCCATTTATATATACAGTCTATGATCACATGCAATAAAACTGAACAGATAGATGATTAGAAAATGATGGTGAAAATCATTAATAAGTCAATCAAATCATTAATAATAATAATAATAATAATAATAATAATTATTATTATTATTATTATTATTATTATTATTATTATTATTATTATTATTATTATTATTATTATTATTTTGGGCAGACCTGAGCCATGGATGAGCATGCTATATTTCTGTGCATTTGTTTTTTGTTGACGCACTTTGGGCAGCTTAAGTTGTATTTAAATGTGTTACATAAAAAGATTAATGTACAGGTCCTTCATTAATGTTATTAGTAAAATCTTGCAGACTTATATAAACCTTTTTATTAGAACTGTCAAAGCATAGGAAAAGTGCACAGGTGTATAATTAAAGTTATTTAAAACTGAGAGATATATACTAAGGGTCTATAGTTGAAAGTGAAATAAATGTACTGTCATTTGATTGAGTTAGAGCAGACCTATTCTGCAAAATTGACTTTTCAGAGCTTTTAACCATGGTATACTTGTTTCCCTTCACCATTTACTCACCTGAAGTTGTTTTTGGAGTGATTTATTCATATTTGAGCAATCTTTAATCGCTTATTTTCAAGACGCCATATTGCTGATTTATCTCCATAGACACCGGTACACGGCCACTGTGACGTACTTACTTTGTTCTGTAATTTTATTTTCTTAATCTGTGATACGCATAGGTTTCATCAGAGTTGCATAGTCATTTTGGTATAACTGAAAAAAAAATCCCATACTTGCTAGTGTCATCTGCAGCTTTCCATAAGCGGCGCTGACTCTTTGTTGTGATAATGTTTACGACAACATCAGCTCCCATTGGGCAATGCAGTTTTCTAACATGGAAGTCAGCAGATTTGTTTCTTTTATTAAGTCATTTTAGAGGAATATTGTGATTTCAAATGTGCAAATTATGACAAAATGATCCATAGATTATAACTGTATAACAGACACAAGTTTTAGTAATTTATGTTTTTACGGTAGAATTATGTTCAAAGTTTAGATTTTAAACAAGTCAAGGAACATTGCCATTTGAGACAAGACTGAAATATGAACAAGAATGGTCTTTCCACATAATAAGGCAGAGAAAATGATGGTACTTAAACTTGTGATTTGCCTGATGCGTTCATTTAAATTGCCGTTTTGAGATGAAATCTTGGAGTCGTACTCAAATGGCCAATTAAAATCTCTCAAATCTAGTTGTGGTATAGACCTTCTTTAGTCTTACATCTTCTGTTCAAAAGTTTGCACATTGTAAAGTCCAGAATTTTGAATTATTTTTGACTTTTTTAAAAACTGGCCAAGACACAGACAACACAATCCTAGACGGTAAATAACACAATGTGACACAATTTGGATATTTTTTTTAAACTAAATGTCTTTACAGGGCTACCATATGTGTCCATAGGAAGTGATGTAGCAAGTACGACTCAACTAAGTTCCAGGATCTGAACATTGAAGTCCATGGGCTGTGCTCAGTGGTGCATGTCATGAGTTTAGCCTTTAGCAGCTAAGTACATCCGGTCCTGCCCTGCCCATGGACCATGCACAGTTGAGCTACCTCCCCCATGAGACTTTGAGTGACAAGAGCGAGCCGAGCGGCCATGAAGGAGACGAGGGAATAATAAATAAATGAAAAAAATATAAATTATAATGTTTATGCTTCCAGGAGCTTCTGAGCCATGTTCTAAACCTTGGCTTGTTCACGGCAGTTGGGTTTATTCACGTCGCTCACATGCTTGTCCATGTCGTACCGCATGACTGCTCTAACCAGTCAACGCTTGAGCTTAGCTAGAGCGGATGTAGAGCGAAAAACAGACAACAAGACAACACACATTTTGAGCTGAGAAAAAGTTTAGTATCTGAAAATAGGTGAAAAAAAAACCCAAAATTCAACCTTTATGAAAGTTATAGGTGCCCTGTCAGTCCTTGTCAGTCCCTGTCAGCCGAACATGAGCAGTTTGAGGGATTTTTTCATTTTAGTGTCAATGAGTGGCCACTAATCCAACTCGAGACAGCTCTAAGCAGTAATATTTCCATGGACTCAACCAACTAAATGTCTTCAACTGAACCTAGTATTAGATTATTATTATTATTATGAACATAAAGAGGGCTGCTATAAAAAATATACTGTCAAGGCCTTTAATATCCCTCCCAGCTTCCTTTTATATGCAACATTTTGAGGACTTTTTCCCCATTCAAAAGATATAATATTTAGATCTAAATTGTTCATCGCTACGGCAACGATCATAATTCCTCATCATTCTGGAACCTGTGGATGTATTTTCTGCTTTTGTGTTCAGGCCTGGAGCAGAGGTGATGGTCATAAACCCACCGGAGCCCACCAAAGAGAAAGAGAAACAAGGATTTTTCAGAGCCATAAAGAAGAAAAAGAAAAAGACTCAGATGGTAAGAGACGGTTCTTTTTGTAACTCACATCTCTCTCTCACTGTTGGGTTATTCTGAAAAATCTGAAGAATTTTAAAAGGTTTCAACATTTGAGCAGAACAATTTATTTTGTTACTTTTGAAGAAATAGTATGTAACTTGAACTGCTTGATTCCATGAAAATAGAAAGTTGAAGCCATACTCATTGGGGGTGGACAGGTTTTATGATATACTGTGGAAAATTATAGCCAAAGGAACAACATCTCCATGGAAACGAGCAGGAGTACGCCCTCCTCCAGGCCAAATAAGGGCTAGGTTTATGAATATGCGAGACCAGAGTAAAGGCACTTTTTTTCTGTTTGGCAAAGTAATATACACATCCATTATCCATAATAGGGGGGACAGAAAGTTACATACTAGAGCATTAAAGGTTTATTTTACTAAAGTTGACAGTAGCTAATTTGATGGAGTGTCACCCAAACACTGGAAGGTTGCAGTTTGATTCCAGATCCCTCCTCTCCATACTGTCTTTGTGTCCTTGGAAAAGATACGTAACTCTTTGGACCATTCTCATTGGGCGTGGATATGTTTTATGACATACTGTGGAATATTATAGCCAAAGGAACAACATCTCCATGGAAACGAGCAGGAGTAGGCCCCCCTCCGGGCCAAATGAGACTCAGGTTTGTGGATATTGCAAGCCCGCTAAGAGCAAAGACACATTTTCTCTGTTTTTCAAAGCAATATACACATCCATACTGAAGAAAAAACAACCTTTCTATAGTTTGGTTAGGCAAAAAGTTACATACTAGAGCTTTAAAGTTTTATTTTACTAAGGTTGACAGCAGCTAATTTGATGGAGTATTGCCCAAAGACACAAAAGTTGCTGTTTCAGATCCCTACACTGTATACTGTCTTTGTGTCCTTGAGCAAAAAAGTTAACTCTCTTTGTCTCTGGTGTTTGTGTGGACTGAATGTGTGTGAATGAATGAGTGCTCATGGCCGCCACCTGCTTGTTCCTCTTTTGGTTTCATATTTAGGCCTCTGTCCCCTGCCCCACTTACCTGTAGTTAAATAATGCCCCATTTTTTTCATCGGTGCCACAAGAATGGTTTAGAGTGAAACTTAAATAGATGTACCAGTACTATTTTTTGGTTGCAATTTTGGGGTTTACTTCTATTGCAATACATCAAGGTGTTATGGTGATGTTATTAATGTTAATAACAGACGCCCAAGGTGGAAAATGCACTTACCTTTTACCTTAAAGGGCCCATATTACGCTATTCTCTGATCTCTGTTATAATGTTGTTTCCTCATCACAACCAGACCTGGAGTTGTCTTTTGTTTCATTCACACATTTTTTTTACGCACAAACCCTGCATATTTGGGTTGAGTTGACTCCATTCCACCTTGTGATGTCATTAAGTGGTAATACAGGAAGTCCTCCACTGTGTTTTTTAAACTCCATACACCTTTGGATCATTTCAGCCCTGGAATTGCCAATCTCTACTGAACAAGAGGTAAAAGGCAACTGTTGACTTGAAAACTACCACTCCATGACATCACAAGGTGGAACAGAGCATTTTGATATTTGGAGATATCAAAATGTAGACAAACTAATAATAAATAGTTACTCAAACATGTGTGAATGAAACAAAACACAACTTCAGGTATGTTTTTGAGGAGGTAACAATACTATAACATGGCTGAAAACTGCCAAGAATCCATTTTGTGCAATATAGGACCTTTAATACTATCCAAAATTCTATACAAATATATTAAACACATGTATTTTATTGGTTTGTAACTAAATAAGACTTGGATTTCAAATAAACTTGCCTATGACTGTGGTCCATACCTTATTTCTTCTTTTGTTTTACATTCATTTATCTATACAAACCCAGTCAATATTTATTTTATTTTGAAAGTGGTTGCAAACTGGCTTCTTCAGTACTCTTTTTACATATGTTATACAGATGGTATTTGTCTCGCCCCTTGTTCTGCTAATGTGCTTATGTGCTGTTACTGTACGGACTTATATCGAGCTGAATGGAGCTATTTACATGAGTGCATTTTCTGCTCCACAGAACGACATGGAGGACTCGAGGAACCCAAGCATTAAGAAAAGCCTCTTCCCCCTCTTCAGCTCCAAGAACAGCCTCAAGCATAACGCGGCCGTCAAAGTGCTGCCTGTCGTGGGCTCGCCAATGGTACAACAGCAGCCGGCTCCGCCCTATCCCGCATCGCCAGTAATCTACCACACACTAACCACGCATGCATCGCAGAGTCTGAATGCAGAAGAGAGTTACCACACTACTTATAATGGGACCATCAGTGATAATCTTTTCAAAGGCTCCGCTCTGGCTTCTGAGAGTTGTGAAAAGCGTTTATAAACTCATCACTGTGAATGATTAGGATGTTCAAAATGCATAAGGTCAGTGAGGAATAACTTTGGACCACTGCAAACCATTTAAAATGAATTAGATCTATTTTTAACAGCTTGTTTTAATTGCTTGTTGCAATTCCCCCCTGTTTTTTAACTCAGGGGGTGACAGTAGCTCAGTTGGTGTGTAGCTGAGTGTTGTGTCTGTATGTAAAGCGCTTTGAGTGTCTTGAAGGTGGAAAAGCACCTTTAACTGGACACTGTTGCCAGTAGCAGATGTTCAGTAATTAAAGGACCATGTATGTGAGGAAAATGTGTCTTGCCTCAGTACAGATATATTGTATAAACAGCTTTTAAAGTCGAAATAAGCCAGCTGTGTACTGTCAGCATCTAATTTTACAGCGTGTTTTAATCAGAAAGTGCACTAGTTGGAATTCTAGTTGTGGTTAGAGTTACCATGATGGCTCTGAGAGTTGTGAGAAGCACTTTTAAACTCATCGAGGTGAATAATTAGGATGCTCAGAATGGATATGGTAAGTGAGGAGTAACTTTGGATCTCTGCAGACTGTTTGAAATTAACTAGATCTTTTTTTCATGTTTTTTTAAAAATCAGGTAGAGTGCCTTAAATGCTTTTCATTTTCCAGCTAGATTTTCACATCAGACTAAAATGGCTGTTAAAAAGAAGTCTGTGGTCCAAAGAAAGAAAGAATGTGATGAAGGTTGTCTGAAATTTAAATATATTTGGTTATCTGCCACCTCAGTGTGCAATGCATTTTGTTCATAGTAATAGAAGTAAAACATACATGAGTTCTTGTTATGAAAGTGTGGAAGAGTGTTGTAACTCTCAAGGATCTGGATTCTCATTGTAATCTTATTTTGAAATCCTTTCTAGCATTGCCTGTCCGTCGTGACCAAAACAGGATTTTAAAATCAGAGCTTTATGATGAACAGCTGTGCAGTGCATGGTCAGTGCATGAGTTGCTTTATTTATACATGGCAACCCATTGAGAGTAGCCAGACTCTCTTTGTCATGGGCGCCATGTTTAAAATACAGTACACATAAAATCCAAACAAAATACACAAGTATTTAAGTCCATATAAAACATTAAAGACATGTGCAGGTATGAGTAGAGGAAGAGCTATTGTGGCACAAAAGTATACTTTTTTTCATTATAATATTGCATTACAAACACCATATTTTCCCCAATAAGTCTTTATGTGTAAATAATATGTAGATTTAGAAATTCAGTGTTTTTAAATTGAGTGTGCTAATACTACTATTTATTAAAACTGTAATCTCACAGACAAAACAAATACAAGTTTTGATAGAACATTAACCATCGCTATCTTATTATGTTTTGGGGTTTTTTCTCTCTCAAACAAATGCATGAAGACCTTATTAATTTAAGCTGCACTATGTAACTTTTAAGCCAGAGGGTCCACCACCTGCTTGACTCCATGGATGTTAGTGATTTTAATGGAATGTTTCACAGTATGGCTTAAAAGGTGTCTATCCCCAAGGAGACAAGCAAGTGACACTTAGCAAATGATGTCTTATGTTTTTCTTCTCTTAAACAAATGCATGAATACCTCACTAAATTTAATGCTACACTACGTAACTTTTCTGGCAGAGGGCCCACCACCTGTTTGACTCCATGGAGGTTAGTGCTTTTAAAGAAATGTTCCACAGTATGGCATTCAAGGTGTCTATCCCCAAGGAGCAGGGACATCGGACTGGGGAGGTAGAGAGTACTGTTTACCTAGGGTCCAGCGCAGGCAAAGGTCCCCTATGCATTTATCATACGGCAATATGGAGTGCGGGCCCCCCAAGATTATTTTTACCTAGGGCCTAAAATTGTGTGCTCTACCCCTGCCAAGGAGACAAGCTAGTGACCACCACCAGAAAAATTACATAGTGCACCTTCACAAAAACAATGATAAGTTATGTGTGTGTGTGTTTTGAACAGTTTGTAGTAAAGTTATATATTATTTTGACGCAGGTCCCTGGTAATGGACAGGAGCACCTCTCACTTCAGCGGAGCTCCAAGTCGTCTTCTCATCACAGCAGCCGCCGGAAAAACCGCGAGCGATCGAGAGACAGAGACAGAGAGAGAGAGCAGAGCCGCGATCGAGACCGGGACAGAGAGAGGGAACGTGAGAGGGAGAGAGACAGAGGGAGGGAGAGAGAGAGGGAGAGGGAGAGAGTGGAGTGGCCCCCAGAGAAACCAGTCGACTCACATTCCCAGGTACAGGATCATTCACTCATTCACTTACAGGTGATTGCAGCTGTTACAGGTTTGGAAAGTCAGTAGTTTGAACTTGGACTAAGTGCTGTCGTTGTGTCCTTTGGTGAGACACTTCACCCATTCTAGCTGTGTTTGAATGTGGTGCATGAGTGTATGATTGGTGGTCGGAAGGATTGGCTCGCTTCAGTCACTCTACCCCAGGGCAGCTGCAGAGTTTTTACCTGCTGATCCGAAGGTTAGCGGTTTGAATCCCACTCTTGGTATAAACATCATTGGTTGAGCGGTCAGATCCACTGACAGGTGGCACAGGTGGCGTTGTGATTTCAGCTCCCACATATAAATACTGTTGTTGAGTCCTTGGGGCAAGAAACTTAACCCACCTTCCCCCAGTGTGTGTATGCACTGCTGTAGGAATGTGTGTGTGAATGGGTGACTGGTTCCTTGATGTAAAATTCTTTGAGAGCCTTGAAGATGGAAAAATGCTCTATAAAAATGTGACTGTTTACCATTTACCACAACAGAGTAACAGCTTAATGCTTTTAGAGCCTTTGTTGAGCATGTGAAGCACAATGAGTGACTAGTTCAAGATTATGTATGCACGTAAATGTATTTATTTCAGGTTTTTGCACCAAATCTTGTACCACTAGGCCAAATCCCTACAAATAAAACCTACTCACTGTTGATCTCATGATTTTTACCAACACCATCTCTTCTTTTGTCCTCACCAGAGCCAGCCACTGAAGTCTCTGCGTCGTCTGCTACACCTTTCTCCCTCCTCTTCGAACCAGGGACCACCTCCACCCCCTCCCCAAGACCTGCGCTTCCAAGCCCCCCTACCCAACCCCCCTCCGCCCTCATCCAAACCCGGATACCCCGAAGCACGTACCCACGGAGAGAGCAGGGCACACCAGGGGGTAAGCAGCTCCACCCAGCCCAAGAGCCGCAAACCCAGCTACCCTCTGCCGGGACAGATTGAATCCAGTTGGCACGTATCCGCTCTACAGCGGGCAGAAGGGGCGCAATTTACCCCTGAACAACTGGGCATCAAACCGGGGCAGAATGGACCCACTTTTACCCGCGCCTCTCGCCCCAGAATGCCCAACCTCAATGACTTAAAGGAAACCGCACTGTAAAACTAATATATTAACAACAACACAACAACACAGTTTACATGAAGCACTGGGGTAACTTTGTGTCTGTGAAATAGTCGACATCAACTCCAGTGGGACCTGCTCCAGTGTCTTTACAGGACCAGACAGTAGAGGGCGCCCTGTTCCAAGAGGGTGCAGTAGTCACATGGAGAGATGAATGGTTGAAGACTTCACTATGGGGCAGATTTGGTCCAAACAAAACACATGTCCAATGTTGAGCAACCAACTGATTTCTTATTTTTCTGATAATTATATTCAAACAATTAACAAAATATGGGATAAATGAAAGAATTTAAAGGTGCACTATGTAACTTTGCAAGCCGGGGTCCGCCACCTGCTCACTGAATGTTCAGTAATTGCCAAAATGTACTATGAGATAATCCAGAAATAGTGTCTCCTTGCTGTAAAGTACTTTGAGAATGTTGAAGGTAGAAAAGCGACCTTTTATTCTGTAAGCGAGGCTGCCTCTCCGCAAATCTGACCTGTAACTTGGCCTGGTGGTGTTGCCTGCTTCAATTTAATGTCATACAATGCCCTAGAGATCAACGATATGGGTTTTTCCATGGCCAATGCCGATACTGATTGTTTATAATCCAGAGCAACTGATGGCTGATAAACTCTGCCGATATTTTGGGGCAAATTTTGATAATTTTCCCCAATTTATGTCATCTATGTTAAATTAATAAATTGTGTGTACTCTTTAAGCAGCAGGTTGGCCAAAACAAAATGTCAGCCTGTGCTGGAGATTTAAGGCCGATTCTCTAAAAAGTACAAATATCGGCCCAGTATATCGGCCAATGGTCTATCTCTACAATGCTCACACAAAACAATAATATCTCCATGGAGACGAGCATGTGTGGGCTCTCGACCTCAAAAGTTACATATTACAACTTATTTGTTTGCTATGTTATATATACATCAGTACTGTCCCAGAGTGGAGTCTAAGCCAGAATCACACTGTTTTTCTCTTCTCATTGATGATTTTTTGCAGTGAACAAACTTTCTAGTGAGACACTGCCCTCCCGGACTCTCTAGCGCCATCTCCTGCTGACTGGACTGTACTACAAAAGACTGCCAATGAACTTTTTGAAACTCTATTTGATAAGAACAAAAAAAGTTTATATAAACATTATTTATTGAATATTTATTTGTTTTAAATTAAAATAAAGGATATAAGCTATAAATGACACAGTATGTAGGATATATGGGAATAACTAAAAGTAATATAGAATAAACGTGTAATTGCAAGAGCTTTAGTTTCCACTCAAAGAAATGCATAGATAGATATTTATGTGTTGATAAATACAATATGTCTGAAGGAGTATTTAACAAGTAAATGTGGTTTGGTTCACTTTAAAATGTTGTTCACAAAATGTCACTTTATAATAGTTTTATTTTTATTTATTTTCACTCAAACAAGATGAACTGAAGCACATTATGTTCACCATCACATCCTTTTACGTACATGTTTACATTTCAGTGTCTGGCTGTGACCATGGCAACACACTTCAGTGCTTTACATGTCAGTCAGGTTTACCAGGGGACACTTTCACAAAGCTGCAATCTATATGTTACCCTTTAAATTAATATAGACTGCCACCATGTTTACCATCAGTGAAAAGCATTTGTATATGACATAAGAAGGGTGTATTTATCTATTTACAGTAGATTCTGAATACAATGTTTGCTCAATGGAAAAAATAATAGCAGTACAGTCCAAAGAAAAATGAAATGTTGACCCTATTTTACATGTATGCTTATGCTAAGTTTTATTAAAAGCAGAAAACACAAAATAAGCAACTTACTAAAATTCATCCATCCATTTTCTTCCGCTTATCCGGGGCAAGAACTCCTAGATTTCCTTACCCCAGACACTTCCTCCAGCTCCTCCAGTCCTCTTCCCAGGTCATCCAAGAGACATAGTCCATCCAGCATGTCCTGGTTCTTTTATGGGACCTACTCCCTGATATAGATCATGACCTCATTTCGACTGCTTGGATCCGCCATCTTGTCCTTTTGGTCATTAGCCAAAGCTCCTGACCATAGGTGAGGGTAGAAACATAGATTGACCGGTTAATTGAGATTCAAATTCAAATTAATTAAAATAAAGACTACCACTTACGTTTAAATGTAGAATAGTTCAGTTTGTGGTGTTGTTTTAATATTTATTATGCAATTAACATTAGCATTAGCATTGAGACACAAGCATGTCTCTTTCTAAATATTATATTTGTGGAGTGTTTAACATGTTGTCAGTTGTCATCTGATATTTAAATATTTATTCATTTTAGCGTGACTCTGCAAAAACCTCATAGAGATACAATTGGACAGGAAGTAGTGACACTAACAATCAGATTGCCGGGTGCTACTGTGCACAGAGCCAATTCAAATATATTATATTTATTGACAGTATAAATGCAGATACAGCATTTGCACCTATAGGGGTCAGTAGAGGGACAAAATGATTGCTAAAACACTATCTGAGGGCTGTCTGTGTAATCCCTCAGTCGTCCAGGTCTGATCCATAGCAAAATTAAAATCTGTCAACTGAACAGGAGTGAAGACGCTTCACTGCTGCATTTGCTGCTCATCAAGAAGTGGCTTGGATGAGCAGCGAAACGTCTTCCCTCCAACAACGATTTGTCCAGTTGACAGATTAAAATTTTGGCTTTTGCTATCTGAGAGCTGCTATTTTGTTTACATATCAGTATTGTACACTGCAGACTATGTGCCCAAGTTAATATTTATAATTTTTGACAGTTTTGAAACAGCTTTGTGAAACCTTCCCCCCACATCATCGCCAGCTCCAGACTGGCATTTCATACAGCCTTAACCGCCTTGTTCATGAAGTGACTGGAAAGAATATTGAACATATTTGAGCCTTTAACCTACTGTAATGTTAAACAAGCAGGACTCAGTGTTTTAAGCATACCTCGTACTACCTTCATAATGTGTGTTCCAGCTCTCCTTTTGTTAACAGTTTTGAACAATAATCTGACAATGTTTACTATATGTTTAAATAATTATTGTCCAGTGAAAGAGTAGACACGAGCCTAGAATTTAAAGGGAACAGTATGAAAGATTTTGGTTGTAAATTTTATAAACATGACCTCAGATACAAGATACAAGACCAGATATGACAAAAACATCAGATATGTTCATTGTTTATTTTGTAATTTGGTGTTTGGTTCTCAAAACAATTATCCAATCAGAAAGCAGAATGAGCCTCAAATTAGTCTGTCATTTCGGTTGTCAGTTCCTACAACTAAAACCAGCTTGTTTGAACCTAAAATAATTCTTTCAGATCTGAATTCTCAGGTTTAAACATGATTGTCTTCCAGTTTTGGAGAAAATAGTTTAATTTCTATAATATGAGCCAACCCATTATGACACTCAAGGCTATATACAGTATTGTATTGTTAGATTTTAAAATTGTTCTATATAATTTGGATATTCGCTCTACCAACAGTTTTAGCTTGTTATCCTAAAATACAATATAATACAGGTCTTGCATTGTTTATAGAGTCAAACAAGAGTGATTTAAACAAAGGCAGTGGACTTGCATTTTGCCAATTATAAACCCTTGACTACATACTTCGTCCGTGTTGACAAAAGGAGAACTGTAAAAATACGATTGTTTACATTTACGATTTCACACGTGCATTTTAAAACTTGAGTTTATGAGGTTTTTGTAAAAGCCATTTTATAAATCTGTGTTGTGTTTTTGCATTACAGTCATGATCAGGGATGACCTTACTCTACCTTCACAAAAGTGTAAATGGGTATATTTAGAAAAATGATGGAAAATAGACAAAATATTCAAATAACGTGAGTTTTGTTTAATTTTAATGTAATGCACACTTCTATATGTTACAAGTATTTCCAGATGAGCCAAATAGTGTGGGATTTCTAGTTTAAGACCGTGAACTAAATATGTATGATGTTCCACTATTTTTTCTTTTCTAAATACAAAGTTTAAAAAGATTATCATATAGAATTATAATAGTTTAATTATGTTGTGAAATTACAGTACTCAGTTGTATTTTTGTACCACATCTGGTCTGCCACAAATAATGCCATCAGAGTACACAGTATACGCTTCTAAATGAACTGCAAGAGGTCAATGATAAATATATAAAATGTATGGTGTATATATATTTTTTCTAATGATAAGAGGATGACCTATTATTGCCTATGTTATTTTTGCGTTAAAGTAACTGTCCCCTTAAAGTGCCCTTCAGTGTGTCCTAAAACTGTTAGCATCTAAAATACCTGATTGTACAAAACAAAATGGGAATGATGCCTTGCAGACCTGGGGCTTCAAACTTCAAATCATTTTTGCATTTTTGTTGTTATGGTTTCCATGTTTTGCCATTGATTACAGGGTGTAAATATAAAATAATATTGTATCTACACAGACTTTAAAATGATAGGGTCTCGTAATAAAATCCAACTGGACATTTTTGAAGGACTCTTGTTTATTTCACCTCCAGTTCAAGAAACAAACACACATTTGTTGGAGACAGGACAATTTTTAGGTTAAAACATGCGGACAATTTAGATACACAAACATGCACTCCCAAAGCATGATGGGAAATTGAGTGAAAAAGTACAGTACTTATCATAATCATAGGGACAGGGAAATCACAATTTGAATATTTTTTGTAACGTTTTAGTTTTCGAGTTTATATTTGTAAGAGAAATAGGAAGTCTTATGACAAGTATCCATGGGTGATGAAAAAATTGTATTGTTAACATAGAGCATCTTATCAAAACTAAATATTATGTCTTTTGGATGGTCAAAAGTGCTTCCATGAAAGGGGTCAAATGCAGTTAAGAGATTTAGTACTAGCACTTGTACTAGTAATGGCTACGGACCACTGGTGAAAGAAATACTCAATTCTGTGCTAAAAGTACAGATACCAGAGCAAAGAAATACTCAACAGTATCACATGAAAAAATATACTTCAGTAAAAGTATGAAAGCACCAGTTTAAAAATGTACTTAAAGAGTAAAAAGTAAAAGTATTTCATGCAGATTTTGAAATCTTATAAGGCTTCAAATGTAGTGATTTTGATAAAGATTTGTGCTGAATTTTGTTCAACAGAAACAATTGCATTCATATTTTTTGTTCCTACCAGTTTTTATTTGTATATTTCTGTTTGCTCAAACTATGAACATGTTAAAAATAAACCCTTGGCCTTTTCAGCAGGTCTCAGACAATGATAAAAATACTTTTACTTTTCAGTCCAGTTAAAAAATGTAGAGGAGTAAAAAGTACAGATACTCTCAAATGTAGTGACGTAAAAGTAAAAAGTATCCACTTAAAACTGTGCTCAAAGTAAATTACAGATAACTACAATTTTTACTTAAGTACAGTACTTTACTACTTCTAATTCGTTATGTTCCACCACCGCTATGGACTATACATATACATAAATACTTTTAACTCTAGATAACTTTACTTTGAAGAAACATGTATTTTACTAATATGTATGCTACATTTTTACAGTGTATGAGCATTATTACAGCCAGAAAGCAATAAAAAAAAAAATATTATTTAGGTAAAATTAATTAAAAAAAAAAAAAAAAAAAAAAGGTATTCAGTATTTTCTCAAACAGCTTGATTTAAACCCCCATGGTAACACTTTGTTTTGAAATTATTGCTTTGAATTAATTTTGTTGCAAATGACCCCGTGTGTTCAGTTTGTCACTATTCAGATCAAACAAACCAAATGAAAGCACCGGTGAATGTAAAACAGAACTGTGTGTTGGGCGGCAGTCTGGGCCCATGTGATATTCATGAAGCATTAACAATGAGGTCCTTGACAATACAGAGGGAACGAGAGCTTCAAGAGCATTTGCTCATACAGAGGAGCAGCTCCAAGCGAAGGGCGATGCGAGTGTGCCATCCCAGGGGCAGGATGCGGATGTACCGGGCCACGATGGGGGGGCGGAGCAAGTTCTGAACTGAGGAAGAGCGGTCGGAGTTCCCATAGAAGACCTGAATATGCAAGAACAGACAAACATCAGACAGTGGAATCGGCTTACAGAGAATCTGAAACCGTCTGTAGATAGACTGAATCATTTTACAAGAAATTTGAAAAAGTAGATTTTAGATAATCAACTTTATTTGTACACTTCTGTTTCACTGTAAAAACCTGCACATAATGATTTTTATATTGGTATAGGAAACATACTGTATTGGACATGAGGACACTCACAGTATTTAACTGCTAATATTAATGATGAACTGATAGTCTTATAATAGAATTGCAATGAAATGTGAATTTTGAATGTGTGTTCACCTGCACAGGGACTGCACATGAAACGAAGCAGTAGCTAAATCCGGTACAAATCATGTTTTCTTTTGTAAGATTAATGAATTTGTACATGGTCCGAAATAAAGAATGAAAAAAAAAGGGGAAAAAAACCCAAAAACTTTCTACTGCTGAGTTTAAAATGGCATCACAACATCCCAAGCTCATAGTTGTTTTGGCAGTGAAATTATGGGGGTGAGAGTAGCTCAGTTGGTAGAGCGTTTGTCCACTGGTGGAAAGGTTGGCAGTTCGGCTCCAGCTCCCAAAGACTAATGATGCTGTTGTATTGTTGGGCAAGACACAAGTCACCCAGTGTGTGTCTACCTAAACTGATGTGTGAATGGGTGAGTGGTTCTTTGATGTAAACTACTTTGAGTGTTGAAGGTGGAAAAGTACTATATAAAAATGTGACCATTTACCGTTATGAACCAAAACATACATTATTTCCTTCATAATTTGTAGATTTGTCTTTTGGATTTATCTTTATATTAAGACAACCAACTAACTGTTGTTTGCCAGAAAACATTCAGAAACGGCAGGTAGGTGCATTGGGAATGAATAAAGAGGTGCCCTCCTAAAAGGGATAAAGATAAATTATTAAGTTTTGATTAAATAACTGTGCAACTTTTCCTGTGGACGATTTGCCATCTGGTTGTCTTTATGGGGATGCCTTGTTTAGAATGTCCCACAGTCTGGCATTAAATGTATCTATCTCCATGGAAAGAAGCAAGTGACTCCACCAGGGCGCGTTACACATCAGATCTATGGAGAAGGCAAGCCCACTCGCAGTTTGAGCAATACAAAGACCTGTCATTGAATAAATGCAAGACAGACAGGTTTAATGCAAGATTGCAGAACATTCCAAGCTAAGTAATTTCCATGGAAACAAGCAAGTAGTGCCCCTCCCCCACTATAAAATTTACAGTGTATGGCTTTAAGTGTGAAGATTGAATGACATAATGTCGATCTCTTCCTTTTATAACAGCTCAAAGCCAAATGTTAGACTGACCCTGTTGTTCCCAGTCTGGTCCTTGTAGTAGATCCAGTTGAGTTTCTCATCAGAGCGATACAGGACGCTGTATTTAGTAACCCATTCATCGGCGTCACACCTGCCCTGGGTCAGAATACCAGAGACCACCTTCACCTCCCTCAGGTCGATCTGCAGCCACTGGTTATTGTCCTGGTACTTGGACAGCCACGCACAGCTGGGAAAGTAAACAATGCACTGTCAATGCACATTATATTGTACAATTGTGTAGTTTTATTTTAGATCAGATTCCAATAGGTTAAAGAGGATCTAAACACTAATGTTTTTTCCTACTAAACTGTTTACATGGTGTTTGAATAATTCCAGTTTGTTTAGTTTTTTGGACATTTCAGTGCAAACTAAGTAAATCTGCAGCTTTCTGGTCCAAAATGTATAAAAACGAGTGTGTCCTGGGTCCATTTGTTGACATAAAGCGCCTCTGCCCTGATTAAATCCAGGTGTTTCTGTTTACAAACACCTGGCTGAAGGGGCAGAATTTGAAGTGTGGATACTCATTAGACCAATCACACTGGTCCTTATACCTCTAGACCCCGCCCTTCCTCCCCTCTCACTGTTTTATTTAGTCATAGGTACCGTCCCGTTTAGCAGTTCTATTTGAAATATGGTTGTGGGCGGAGTTTATGTGTTTAGTCCCAATTAAAACCGGTTTAGATCTGGTGGTACTCGGAAGATGATACAAATTTTGTACTTCAAATATCCAACTATCTCACACATGCACTGACTCGAAGCATTAAATAACTAGTTTAGTTTATTATAAAATATATGGTAACCTTGAAGCAGTCCTTAGTTTATAAATGGGGTTCATAGCAATTGTCTATCTACCTCTATTTCAATAAATAAATAAAGAGAAACAGAAGGTGTATGAAAAATAGCCTTGTTGTAAAAGCTCATAATGTTCTTTAAAGGTCCTGCATTACATAAACCTGACTCCTGTGAGCTCTAAGCCATGTCATAATGTTGTTACCTCATCGAAAACCTACCAGGAGTTGTGTTTTGTTTCATTCACACATGTTTGACTAACACTTTATTATTAGTCTGTCTACATCGCCAAAGCTCAAAATGCTCTGTTCCACCTTGTGATGTCATGAAGCGGTAGATTTCACTTTAACATGTACCTTTTACCTTTAGTTCAGTCGACATTGGCAAGTCCAGGGCTCAAATTATCCAAACGATTCTAGTCAAGGTGTATACAGTTAATAAAAACAGTGGAGCACTTCCTGTATTACTACATGACATCACAAGGTGGAACAGCGTGTTTTCAGTTTGAGAGAAGAACTCAGCCTAAATATGCAGGGTTTGTGTGTTTAAACATGTGTGAATGAAACAAAACACAACTCCAGGTAGGTTTGTGATGAGGAAATTTTATAACAATATGAACACTTTAAGATCTAGTGTAATTCTTGAGTCTGTATTGCAGTAGAGTTTTGGTTGTGTGTGACATACCCAAATCCCTGGCTGTTGAGGCGAGCCTTGTTTGGGAGCCATGAGGAGAACCAGCCGGTGTACTGCTCCTGGTTTGAACACGAGATTTGCTCTGAACTCACTGATCCAGCTTCAAACCCGAGCGGCTTGTGGTACGGACACTCTAGAAACAGAAAAACATCACATTCAGATAAAAGCCAAAACCATCTCTACTCGTAATCCTCTTTTTTAATATTTCCTCTTCCCCTTAAAGCCTCTTGTAGCGGCCTAAATCAATGAGGTTGAATGAGGCAGGCACGGCACAGATGGTCATGTACTAGTCCAAACAGCTTAAGCTCCCATGATTTTCCCATGTTTTTTTTTTTTTTCTTTTCATAAATCAACCCTTGTCTCCATTTAAAATCACAGAGGGTTTTGAAACAGCCTAATGACCTCCTCTGCAATTAGGTAATCAGATATAAAGGACACGCAACACAAACGATGCAATGTGTTACTTAAATGTTCTACCTCATAACCCATCACTGTAGGAAAAAATAGGCTGGCCATCGCTGTCTGAATATCTCACTTGTTTGTTGAACTTTTAACACAAGATCTCAATATTGTGTATGTCTAAAACTGGCCGCATTAGAACTGAAATGGGGAAAACTGGATCCATTGGTGCCACAAATGCACTTTAATAATCTGGTGATAAACATTTATACTCACACCTGTGTTTTAAATGGACTTATGCAGTTCTCTCTCATTGGGCTCTCCATGTATAAATAAAGTTAAATGACTGTTAAATGAAATATTCTAGGACATTGAGTTGCTATTATGAATTTAATATAGTTTAAAAATAAAAATGCCATGTCAGGTCATGTTAACTACTGGAAAATTTTGGTTTTAATGTAGTAATCTCATAACCCAAGATGTAAAGCAACCTACTCAGTTCTGAATGCTGACAAGGTTGTTTGTGTTTGATTAATACCACCACTTTTTCAGATATAATGAAATTGCTATTGAACTTTGTGGCAATTTTTGTTTCATAGGCCCAGTATTTCTGGAGATAATAACCATAAGTCAGAATAAAACATTTAAATTTTAGCAGTTCCATGGCAAATTTTACTGTGGAATTCTGACGTAACTATTAGCAACCTATTCTTGCCTTCTCTCAACCTTCTATGGGAGTTGGAATCGCACCATCAACCTGTGGATCAGTGGATCTGTCCGCTCTACCAATGATGGTTATGTCAAGAGCGGGATTTGAACCGCCAACCTTCGGATCAGTGGACAAACACTCTACGAACTGAGCTACTGTCGTTACTACTATACAATAATAACACATATATATGATAAGTTAAAATATACTTTGCAAACTGGTGAAATACCTCAGTCTGAATAAATATTTCCCAGAAGAATGAGACGCCTGTAATTCTCCCGTCAGTAAGTGTTTATGTTGTAATTCATAAATAGTGCATTGAAAGCGGCGCACTGCTCTTTTGTTTACTACTGGTGTAAGCCTTTCGAGCAGAAGGTCAGCTGCTCTAATCCGGAGTTACTCATGTGTGAGTCAGATAAGGATTGAGGCTACATAGTGTCCCTGCGCTCTGAGAAAACACGGACTTTATGAGCGCATTTTAGAAGTTCAGTTATTGTTTCCAAGAACTAAGTCTACACTGAAAGACGCTTCACACAATTCAAGACAGACAAAATATAAGTGAAATTAAAAAGTAATTAAAGTGACATCAAACGGCCCTCGCAGGCTGCACTTCACCCTCTGATGCAGTAAAATGGAATGTGGAAAGTGTGTTTTCAGGCATCACCACAAAATACTTTGGCCTCCAGACTGTTTTGATGGGGACAACGTGAAGAGTTACGGTGCCAAATTTTACCATGCCCATAAAAATAGGCAAAAATATAATATGGGTCCTTTTGACTTTTTTGATCAGGATGACATGAAGAGTCATTATGCCAAATTTCACATTCCTGCACGATACTAATATTTTTGTCATGAATGGGAAATTTTAGGATTACTTCTATTAGTGTAAAATGGGTCAGACTTGACATGGGTTGGACTGGGATGACCAAATGGAATTTTGTGTCCAACATTTTGTAAAACGAAACTTTTGCCCCGCCATAAAAATGTATTTGCTATTCTGTAGGGGGCGCTATTGTGCTTTTTTTTTTCTTTCTTTCATAATGAGTAGATTTAGGTCAGAAAATTTTACAACTGATTCAAATTTCAACTTCATCAAGACAGTTGACAGAGTGCCTGGAAAGTGTTTGTATGAAAATGTGACCATTTATCATTTCTGAGTGTAGTTTGTTAAACTGATATTAAACTCATTGAGGACTTCATGACTTTTGTTGGCCCTCGTCTGAAGTTCATGTCAGATTAATTGCTGTTTTCCCAGTGTCTTCAGTCAAAGCAGCAGCAGAACAGTTATTATCTGTCAGCTGTAGATGAGGATTTGAAAACCCTTCGGCCTCCCGCAGTGCTCCATTCTGCTCATCTTTACAATGGAAACATATACTATATTCAGAGATGGGAAGAATACTTTGAAAAGGTATTTAGTTACAGAAAACTGAACAGGTGAATTAAAATGTATTTTGTAACGCATTCTGTTACATGGTCCAATCAGAGAACTGCATTCTCAATACTTTGAATACTTTTACACAAAGTTGCATTATATTATAGTGAAAGAGATGAAAAATCACACATGCCTTCACCAAAATTCAGTGGTGGAAGAAGTACTCAATTCTGTTAAGTAAAAGTACAGATACCAGTAAAAAAAAAAGAAAAAAAAAATCAAGTAAAAGTAAAAGTATCACAAGAAAAAAAAGTAAAAAGTAAAAGTATTTCTCGCAGAGTTTGAGATGTTTAAAGCTTCAAATATATTGATTTTAAGTAGAAAGTACAGATACATGCTCTCAAATATAGTGAAGTAAAAGTAAAAAAGCATCCACTTACCAACTTACTTAAGTAAAGTGCAGATACCTAAAATTTTTACTGAAATACAGTACTTTACTACTTTTACTTTGTTACGTTCCACCACTGCCAAAATTGCATGACATACCACCATGTATTCCTTTTAATTTCATAAAGCAATTGTATCTGAATACTACAAAACGAAAGAGTAACTGTACGTGTTATTTTGGTATTTTCAGATGACTGGAAAATATGTTTCTTACCCTAAGCGTCTAAATCAGATCAGGCTTTTTGGTTATAAAAATAATAATAATAATCTATATTTACTCCATATTCCCTCATGAATGCATTTGAAAGCAAATGTTGGTCTATAACACTGTCTAAATGATCACTGCTCGGGTTTGTTCTACCAAAGGCCCATAGTTGTGGCATAGAGTTGTGTTCTATTATATGGCACAAAAATATGATTTATAACCTGGATGCTCATTATAGTAACACTTTAGATATCAGTTATATTATTGCATCCAGACTACATACAATTAAATATAAACAAAGCATATGGGGTGACAGTAGCACAGTTGAGAGTGGTCAGTTGAGTTGTAGAGCGGTCCAATCCACTGACCCACAGGTTGACGGTGCGATTCCAGCTCCCACAGATGAATGCTGTCGTTGTGTCCTTGGGCAAGACACTTAAGCCACCTTACCCCCAGTGTCTGCGTATACTGTGTGAATGTGTGTGAATGGATGCCTTGAAGATGGAAAAAGTGCTATATAAAGATGTGGCCATTTACCATTTACAATTACTATGACTGGTAGTAATAGTATGGGATAGTAATTTCTGAAAATGGCCTGAAACTAGTCATATTCATTGATGTTAAGAGGTTTTGACTTTTCTTGGCCCTTTTAAATTACTGGGAGCTGAAAATCAACTTCATTCCAATTTTTTCCTGGATCGATCTTGTGTTTAGTCCCGCTATAGTCCAACATTTATTTATTTATTTAGATAATTTTAGTAAATCCTATCCCTATTTGTATCCTTGAACTGTGGCGGCCATCTGGGTCACCTTCTGAGAGATGTGCATTGGAGCATGCTCTGTCCTGTCTGAGCTGCCAACACTACACACACATGCAGTTCTACCATTTGGTTTGGGCTCTTCATCTGAGAATTAATATTTAATCGGTTTCCCACAATAATACCATGTGAAAAACGCTACTACTATGTTGAACACTTTCACAAAACAAAGGCTTGAGATTCAGACTATAGATGACTGGATGCTGTGACACAAAAATCAACACAAATAACCTTTTTATGTTCATTATAATTACTATGTTTAAGTGTATGTGATGCTCAAAATGCTGAATAAAAACACATATGCACTTCCAGATGTAATTTTAAACCTACCATAACCTTGTACTACACTGCTCTTGTCAATCAATACATCTTTACATGTTTCTTTAATGCATTTTGTGTGTTATTTTTACTTCTATGTGGCATTTGCAATAGTAATCGAGCTTCGAAATACTCGTCAAAATGTACTGTATTGTAATCATCATGTAAGCAGCTGTGTACTTTCGCCCTTCCCTTCTCTTCTGATCTTGGTTGATAGATGGGTGTAATTAGTACCTGGCATACAGTCCACCCCTCGCACCATCGCCGAGCCAAAGGAGGAGCCCTCGGTGGGACCCTCTCCATCACAATCGCATTTACAGGATCTGCTGGTCCAGGATTCAGACAGGCCGGCCTACAGCAACAAAAGACAAAAGAAAAATATATATCAAGCTGTTGTGTATTTGAAATATTGTAGAGTTTACATTCATCTTATTAAAGTGGTTTAGTTGGTGCATTACAAGTACATGGTTCGTTTGTGAAGCTATGGAAGTGTTTTATATACATGTCAGTATACACCAAGGATTCACCATTTACCATGATGAAATTAGAATCTGTTCATTTTACTGTTTGCATCTACGGAATTCTAGAAAATGTTTAAATTACTTACGTGAAATATCTGCAGAAAATTCTTTGTGTCTATGGGGACTTACTATGTATAAAACTGCAAACCCTGTACTTAAAACCTCATAAATGTGTTCGGAAATGCATGTGATTCTTGTATTCGGTTTCAATCTTCTCTGAAATATGAATGTTTTAATCATGAAATTTAACTGAGTCTTGATTTTAAAGTATATAAATATAATAGCAATTGAAAAAATTGAAAAAATACACAATAGCTACACGATCACTCTGCAAACTGAAGAAAGCCTATATATTATAGCCCCTTACTATTAAAACTCAACATCTTTTCAATGAGAGCTTTTATCATTATGAAAGTCATTATGTGAATTCAAATAGAGCTGTCCATACCTCTTGAGCTCGGATGTTGATCACTGCGTTCATTCAGAAAGAAGCACAAAGAGAGAATGCACAAAATCAGTTACACATGATAATGATGATGCATGATTAATTTTACTATTATATGTTTCAATGTAAACAATATCTTTAAAAAACCTTACCATGTACTGAGAGGAGAATGGCCAAGAGGAGATGTTGCAAATGGAGAGCCATCTTGAACCAAACCAGAACCAAACCAGTCTAGAGTAACTGAGGTCTAAGCAACCAACCAACCGAGCCGTGATGGAGAGACTGGATTAGAATAATCCATAGGACGCTAATGGCCTTACCTAATGCTAGCCTTATCTGGCAAAGCCCCTCCTACAGCTGTTCCTCTACCAACCACTACCACGCAAGCTTCAAAAAGGCTGGAAAAGAAATACCCATATGATCATCAAGGGCATAAGCTAAATACTGTACTCAAAATGGGAATATATGGAGAATGGTTAGATATGTGAAAGTCGGGGAGATCTCAAGGATTTAACAGGAAGAAGATAAGATTGATGACCTTTTAAGGCTACTTTAATTATCCTATTTAATGAACAGTATGATTTGAATTATTTATCTTTATTTCTACAGGGAGAGCCCAATGAGAGCACCTAGACTCTCTTTTTCCTGAGCACCCTGTTAAAAATATAGAAAAATACAAACAAATATAAACAAAAGCAAACAAAACATATAACTACATAGGTCCATTTAAAGCATTACAAACAGGAGCAGGTGTGAGTATAAATGTTCATCACAAGTGCATTAGTGGCACCAATCTATCCAGTTTTGCGTGTCCTTGAAATGTATTCCATATTTGGGAAACTTATTTTTTCATTTCAGTTCTAGTGTGGCCAGTTTTAGATGTAGATAATCATGAGACCAAACAAGTGAGATATTCAGTCTATGATGTAGTCCCTTATAAATATATTTACACAGTGTTGTTCTTTACGGACAGATAGCGATGGCCAACCTACTTCTTCATAGAGTGAACAGTGATGGGTTTTATATTCCTCAACTCTCACGAAACGAAGGGCTGAGTGAAAGAGTGAATCTAAAGGTTTTAAAGTAGAGGCTGAAGTCTGCATGTGGATTAATGCTCCATTATCCAGTACAGAAAGAAAGTTGCTTGAACAATTTCTTTTCTGTTTAAAATTCTGTCTATAATTTAATGGGATACAAGATTTGTTTCTGTAGTAAAATTATAATTTAGACTTTAAACTGTTGCCTAATTCTGAGACATGTATTTTAAAGGATATGTTTTCGTCAACCCAAAACCCAAGATATTTATAAGAATCAATGACACATGACTTTACCTGTATAATAACATTTCTGAGTTTTTAGCTATGTTATAATGTTAAGATTAGGGTCTCATTATCAAAAACATAACGCAACTCCTTGTGATGCCATGATTAAATAATAATCCTGGAAGTGCTCTGTGTTTTTAAAGTCCGCCTTCAACAGGGGAATCCTGATATAACATAGGCATTTAAAATTGTATTCACCAATTTCAAGCTTGTACCTGCAGTTTTAGCCTTATTAAAATGTCTTCACTCCTCCATACATAATGGATCTGATCTGAAGGTTGGTGGTTCGAAACCTGCTCTCGACATAAACATCATTGCTAGAGTGGCCCAGCTCCCACAGATGAATCCGGTTGTCATGTCCTTGGGCAAGACACTTAACCCACCTTGCCCCCAGTGTCTGTGTACACCAGTGTATGAAAGTGTTTCCAACTTCAAGGCACTCAAAGCATTTCACATCAAGGAACCACTCACCTATTCACACACCAGTGTACACAGACACTAGGGGCCAGGTGGGTTGAGTGCTTTTATGTGTCTTGCCCAAGGATACCAGCAGTCATGTGTGGGAACTGAAATCGCACTGCCAACTTCCCAACCAATGATGTTTACATCAAGAGTGGGATTCGAACCGCCAACCTTTGGATCAGTGGACAAATTTAATGACTTGAGTGCACTGAGTGATCACTGCAGTAAAAAAGTCAAATAACTAAATTAATAAAAACAAGATTCAAATATTTTTGATGGCCCAGTTCAAAATAGTTTTTGTATCTTCTGAGGAAACTATTCTTGCTCAGGGACTTTTGAATTCACACGGAACAAATCAACTCCTTGAGGGTGAAGGCAATTAATCCTAATTAGGCAAAGCTGAAGCCAATTTGTGTCCATTAAGACCTGTTTTAGCCCCTGCCTGTCTGTTTCTCCAGGTGCCTGTGACTGTGTGAGGGCTACTTTGAAACGTTTCAGTACATAACTGGAAATGAAGGCTGCAGTTGGAGTACCACGCAGAAATCCACAGCTGCAGAGCAAGAAGAGAGGACGGGACTATGCTGCGTTCATGTTTAAAGCCCATAAAGAGGTTAGACATGTGAGACTGGGACTGCTTTTACATATGCTCTTGCAGATTTTTACAATTATGACATATTCTGCAAATAAAACCTTGAGGGGTTAAAATTTAGTTTTGAAACACCGACCATATGCATTTTAACTCGAGGAGGGGCGTTTACCTTTCAGATGTTTAAAGGCAAAGTGCAATGTAATCAATAGCAAAATCTGGCTCAAAATATAAAAAAAATAATCAAACAAATTCATTAGAATCAAAATTGAACATTTAAAACTCAATGTGGAATAGCTGTGTTAGTCTTGGGCTGGTTTACCTTTTGAGTTGACAGAAAGATTTAAAATTGGCCAGCTGATCTATCCTTTGGAAACTTCAGCAGTTTGATCTGTTTTTATATATAGATGGAGAGAAATGGAACAAGCATCTGCATGAAAGGCGAAATGTATTCAACTTTTATCACAAACTAGCAAACTTCAGAAGCCCACGTCATTGTGTCTTAAAAGTGCACTATGGCTTTTTACTGGTGGAGGATTTGCCACAGGTTTGTCGACATGGAGATGTTAATGCTTCACTTGGAATGTTCCACAGTGTGACATTAAACCTGTCTATTTTGCATTTATTCAACTACAGGTGTTTTTTTTTTTTTTTGTTTTTTTTTTTTTCTTCATCAAAAATGTATTCATCCTGGGATGGGCATTTTCTATAGAGGAGCCTTTTGATACTTTGCAGCTGATGTCATTAACATTCCCTGGGAGTGTGATGCTGACTGTAGGAACTGCTCTGTCTGAAGCTATACAAGCTAGTCGTTAATCTGAGTTTAGTTTTAATCCAATCTAAAGCTTTGTTTTTCTGAATCAGAACTGATTTAGCTAGAACTATAAATGATGATTTTTGTACTGTTAAACCAGTCTCTCAAATAACATTAGTTACAAGCCAGCTAGCATTAGCCAACAGTTTTTCAGTTAGTCACTGTCACCTAGAACAGGACCATGACCGACTCCATAAATGTGTTTAAATACATTTTGTATGTCTTGAGTTTCAGAAAAAAAATTGGCAGTGTTTGCTAATGTGTGTATTGTGTCACCATGGTAACTGTTGATCACCTATCCCCATGTGATGTTGTTGATACTTTGCAGTGACGGGTGTCGCATCACCTGCTTGTCTCCATGGAGATGAGTTTAATGGCAAAGCTATAACATCTCCATGGAGACAATCAGGTGTACCTTTTTAGAAACGTTCCAGTGCACCTTTTAATCTAAGATGATTTTATGATATGGCCCTGGATACAAATCTATCTACTTATTCTTTTCCACAGGTGGGGTCGGGTGCAGCTGATACGAGGACCTCAGACTTCTTCCTGAGGCAATCCCGGGGCGGCATACCCAGGCCCGTCCTGCTCCGGCTCATCAGCGCTGAGGCGTTCAGACTGTCCCAAAACAACCGCCTCAAAACGGTCACTCTACAGGAGGTCCAGGAGGCGGTCAAACTCATCAGACAGAGGACCAGAGCCAAACCTGCAGCCTGAAAATGAACCAAACTAATTTTATACAATACATTTTAAAAACATTTACACTTATTAATAAAAATTTTAGTGCTTGTAAATATTTCTCATTCTGTGTAAATCATGAAATCTGTCAAAGTAATCCAGGTGGAAAGTTGTATTTGGTGACATCTAGTGGAGTTAAAGCGTATTGCAATTTCAACACTAAAACGCTTTATTTTGTTGGGTTTTTTTTCCTCTGGTCCAGTTTTCATTTAAAATACCAATCAAGAACATATTTGACCAGAGTTTTCCCTATTGCTGTCTTATCTGATTTAGTATCCTCGGCTACGCTTGTGCCCATCTTATAAAATGGTAGTGACGTCTACGGTCAAAATTCACTTATACGCCTTTAACTTTAATAAACTGCGTAATTACAGGTTTTCCCATAATATCTTACGATAGTGGTGATTACTAGTCACACAAATGGTTAAAGTCCACCTGCTGTTCCCTCCGCCCCTTCGGCTCCTCTCCGGACTCACGCTGTGGATTCATCCCGAGGAGGAGCTGCACTGAGCGGACACTCCTCCTCGCGTCTGTGCGTCCTCCCCTCCACAGAGATAACCTTTTGAGATAACACAAATGTGGTTTGTTTATCTTCTAATGAGATCGACTTCATGCTATAGAGATTAATTAGAGTGGACTGGAGAGGCGCGAGCTGCAGGTAAGAGCCGGAACGTGAACGATGCGAAGTGAACGCGTGGGCTACTGTGCTTTTTTTTTTTTTTTTTTTTTTTTTTTTTTTTTGAGCTAATTTATGGAGGTTTGATTTGCTGCTGGAAGTGGGGTAAGCTGCATTTCAGGCTGCATTAAAGGTGCATTATGTAACTTTTCTGCTGGTTTCCATATTTATTTACCTGCAATGTTTCTCAGTATGGCATTAAACGTCTCCATCTTGCTAAAATGTAATAAAATAAAACAATGGATAAAAACATGCATTCTGTGGTCACGTCTCCACAGATCTGACATGTAACTTGGCCTGGTAGCATCACTGTGCTTTAGAAGGTACGTTGTTTTCTCATTACAAACAGACCTGGAATTGAGTTTTGTTTCATTCACACATGTTTAACGCACAAACTCTGCATATTTAGGCTGAGTTCTTCTCTCAAACTGAAAACATGTGGTAATACAGGAATTGTTCCACTGTGTTTTTAAACTCCATACAGCTTCACTTGAATCATTTGGATCATTTCAACCCTGGAATTGCCAACCTCTACTGCATTAAGAGTAAAAGAAGCTGTTAACATGAAAACTGCTGCTTCATGACATTACAAAATGGAGTAGAGCATTTTGATCTTTGGAGATGTAGACAGACTAATAATAAAGGAATACTCAAACATGTGTGAATGAAACAAAACACAACGCTGGGTATGTTTCTGATCAGATAACATAATACATTTTATGCAATCTTAGACCTTGTAATTGTGAAGGAAGAGATTGACCAGGTAGAGAGTTGAAAGAAGCTTATCTGATCAGAATAATGAAGTTACAGAGAGCAGGCGCATGCGTTGTGTTTTAAGGGAGTTTTTCCAGTAATTTTAGCCCAAGAAAGGTACTATCTATTTTACATTCTGTCTGTACAAGGTCATAAATGGATATACGGTTAGCTGTTTACAGGAAGGTAGAATATGTCAATAAAAAGATGCTTACAGTCACAGAAAAAATGCAATACAAGGCCTCTAGTCAACCTGGAAATGAAGAGCCGTATCATGTAACCGAAGTAACCAGTGTAGACATATTAAAATAACTATCTGTCGCATTCTTACAGAGAAACAGTTCACCTCAATGTTTGAGACACACAGTATTCAACACAAGGTTTAAGAGTAAAGTAATAAAACAAAAATAATGTTTTCAGGCCTTTAAAACTATACTGTGAAACACTACAAACAGAAGCAATAACATCTCCATGGATCTAGCAGCTAGTATTAGCTACACCAAAAAATTTACAAAAAATTGCAAATTTGACCCATATGGCCTATGATTTTTCTAACCGTTTTAATAGAATTTTAATAACCTAATGACTGTAATAGCTTGCATTTGATCTTTCTGAAAATATAAAGTGTAGTTCATTATTCCCTGTTTCCTGTAGCTCTATGGCACCGCTTCAGTGAGTAACTGTGGGGAAATTATGATTGATTGCATTGACCTGATTGTATTACTTTATTGATGCTAAAGGTGCACTATGTAACCTTTCTGGTTGAGTTTCCATCACCTGCTTGTCTCCATGGTGATGTTATTGCTATATACTTATGTATCTTGCTATTATTCAATCACTGGTGTTTTTTATTGCTCAAAAATACCTAGAATAAGATATATTCTTACTGTGACTATCGATGCCTCTCCACTGATCTGATCTGTAACTTAGCCAGTGGTGGAATGTAATGAAGTAAAAGTAGTAAAGTACTGTAATTAAGTAGAATTTTCAGGTATCTGTTCTTAGTAAAAAGTATCCACTTAAGTAAAGTGGATACTTTTTACTTTTACTTCAGTGCATTTGAGAGCAGTATCTGTACGTTCTACTCCACTACATTTTTGAACAGGACTGAAAAGTAAAAAATACTTTTCATATGATTTGAGGGGTTATTTTTACCATGTTCGTGGAAACATCCTGACTAAAGTTTTTGAGTTCAAGCTTTGGCTTTGAGCAAACAAAAATAAATACACAAAATTCATCAGAAAAATTCTGAAATTGATTTCTATTGTCACTGTTGACAAAAATATGTATTTTCTTTATCAATATAAATACTTTTAACACTTGAACAAATTAACACTTGTGTGAAATACTTTTACCTTTTACTCTTAAAGAATATTTCTAAACGGGTACTTAAATACTTTTACTTAAGTAGATTTTTTCATGTTGTACTTTTAGTTTTACTTAAGTAACTTTTTGCCTCTGTATTTGTACTTTTACTTAAGTAAAAGCACTTGAGCACTTCATCCACCACTGAACTTGGCCTGATGATGCCTCCTGCTTCTCTTCATGCAAGTTTAATGCTATACTGTGGAGCATTTTAGGCAAAGCTCTTCATGAGACAAGCAGGTGGCAGACCCTCCACTGGAGAGGTTACATATTGAATCTTTAATCCTCCTGGATATATTTTAATTGTGCACTTTGAACTCAATAGATTTTCAAACATAAAATTTTCAACCCTAATCTTAAACATTGTTTTAAATGTTGTGTTTTTGGTGGTCCGTTTTCTGTATAGGTCCCATCTCATAATTCCCATGTCATCTATACGAGGTAGGACATTTGGCTGGACGTCATTATGGGATGTGGCACCTCAGCTGTTGTCACAGAGACACAAGTCAAAAGAGTGGAGGAGGCTGAAGGTACCTGTACACACCTGCACATGCTAACGTTCATAACACCTTTGTAATGAACACAGGTTTAAATAAATCAGCTCTGTGGATAATGGTCTGACCTAAGCGCTAATGAGAAGGAGTGATATTGAGTCATATCTAATTAAAACACAGGTCTGAAAAGTAGTGGCAGAGTGGTTAGCTTAATACAACAGGAAGATGGTTCTATAGGTTTACTTTCTGCTGGCCTGTATGTGTGGAGTTTGTTTATCTTAAAAATCGTTCCTTTTCACACAAAAAAAAAGATTGTAACCATAATAATAATAATAATAATAATAATAATAATAATACAGAGATGTTATTGCTTCGCCCTTAATGTTTTAAAGTATGGCATTAACTTTCTTACATTAACATAAAGTAGCTTGAAAATTGTGTATTTTTACAGTGCAAGCTTGCTTCTCTACAGATCTGACTTTTAACTTGGCCTTGGTTGTCTCCTTTGGTCCCTCTTCTCTTCCTCTTCTTCTCCTCCTCCTCTTCTTCTCCACTGCTCCACCTCTTCTTCTTCTCTGCTCTTCCTTTTCTTCTCCTCCTCTGTTCCTGCTCCTCTTTCTCATCTGCTCTTGTTCTTCCTCCTCTGTTCCTCGTCTACCACTCTTCTTCCTCTTCTACTCCTCCTTTGCTCCTCCTCAGCTCTTCCCCTTCTCCTCCTCTTTCTCCTCTTCTCCTCCTCTTCCTCCTCTTCTCTTCCTCTTTCACCATCTCCCTTGTGTCCAATTATCACTTCTCTCTGGTTTTATTTTATATTAACATGTTCAAAACCTAAATAATTGTTTCCGTGTCTCAGGTGAACCAGTCCGAAATCCCAGCCCTGCTCTGAGTAAGGCCCCTCCGTTACTCCCCCGTGTGTGACAAACGTCATGTGTGGTTTTAAATGTGTTATCCTATGCTTTGCGTCAGGAGATATAGACAGAAATGAATCTCAGAATGTTCTTAGATTATCCTGATGATAATATTTTAGCAGCTGATCAAAAGTGTTTAACGTGTTTTCACTGACATCCACCCACAGCAAATATTTAATGATCACTGACTGATCTTTAAATATTTATTCATTTTAACTTGACTTAGCAAAAACCTCATAAAAATACAACTGGAAGTAGTGACGCTAACAGAGAGGTTGCCGGGCGCTGTTGTGCACAGGGCCTTTTACACTTACAGTAATCTCTTTTTTTACAGTAATCTCTTTTTAAGAAGCTCTTACTGAGGCTACTGTTATAGACAATACGATAGATTTTAAAATCTTGCATATTGTTTGAGAGAAGACTGAACTAATAGTATTCTAATACAAGAATGATATTTCAGAACTTGCAAGTTGTATAAAAAATAAAACCCGATGGAGACACAAGTTTATTTTATTGGAAGAGAGAACATTACCTTAAGTAACTCCAGCCTTTAAAGTTTGCTACATGTGACTACTTATCCAATTGCAATTATGTTTTTACTGTATTTAATCTAACTGGCCTAATAGAGATCAATAGGGTTATCACTGCATAGCAAAGGTGGAGACTCCAGTCAGACTTGAGTCACTATTTTGGTGACTGGAGAATTGATTCAGACTTGGACTTGAAGCTCAGTGACTCAGGACTTGACTTTGCCTTGAGCCCTGTGATTTGAGATGACTTGATGCTTCTCCGCAAAAATGATATCAAAAATCTAAATGTGTTAAACATAGGAACATGCGGCTTCTCTATTTTTTAAGGACCATTGACCAGGAAAAATTCAAAGTGTATGTGGTAGCTTGGTTTAAAGACTTGAAAGGACTTGAAGTTCAAAGCAGAGGACTTGGACTCAACTTGAACTTGCCTGTCTTTGACTTGGATTTTGACGCTAACTCGAGGCAAAAGACTTGGGACTTACTTGAGGCTTGCAAAACAATAACTCACCACCTCTCGTACATAATAGACTTCTGTGCCTGCTTTGTATCTGTGTGTGTGAGACTAACAGAGCATGAGATTCTTAAATATAAATGATACAAATGCATTTGTTGTTGCAGCCATGAAGGCAGCTGTTCTGATCCAGAGGTGGTACCGGCGCTACATGGCACACCTGGAGATGAGGAGGCGTTACACCTGGAACATCTTTCAGTCCATAGAGTACGCAGGAGAGCAGGACCAGCTGCAGGTGTGGGCAGCCCTGTCATTAAACACATTTAGATCAACGCCTTGGCATATCTGTACTTACAAAGGTTTTTTTTTTCTTCTGCAGTTGTCCAGTTTCTTCAGTTTCATGCTGGACAATTTCACTCAGTTAAACGGAAATGGACCAGGTGAGTCTACAATGACAACCCTGCAAACCCAAATTAAAGGTGCAATATGTAACTTTTCTGGAGGGGAAGGGGTATGCTGCCTGCTTGCCTCTGTGGAACCATTGTTGTTTTGCTGGGAGAGTTACAAAGTACGGCATTAAACTTAATTATCTCCATGGAGACAAAACCCCCCAAAAAGTTCCATAGGCCAAACTTTAAAGGCAAAAATTGGAGGCACTAGTTAAATGCAGTAGATTATTAACAGGGATTTTAGTACAAAGTTTATATTTATGAAATGTACATAGATTAAAGGCCCCATATTACATAATTTTCTGATATAAGTTGTTTCCTCATCAAAAAACTCCAGGTATATTTTTGAGGAGGTAACAACATTCTAACAAAGCTAAAATCTCACGAGAGTCAATTTTGCGTAATACAGGACCTTTAAGTTTTGATGCAGTTTTAAAAGAAAAAACAAAGAACACTACCCACCATTAGTCTCTATTCTAGAAACACTACAAATCTTTATTCCAAAGTTTTTTTTCTGAATAAATATAATCATTTGTTTTGTTTTTCCACTACTGCAATTGCCCACATATCGTAAACGTAGGAGTGTTGTTACTATTTAGCGGATGTTGTAGTTTTATTTATTTATTTATTTGCTGCTCCTTCATTAGTCACGCTTCCATTATTCTGTTCTAGAATCCCCCGGCGCTGCCCTGTTGCTAGGTAACAGTCCTGCACAGCTGTGGTTTAAGTGTGTATTAACCCACTCATTCAGCTAAAAAGCTTGATGCCCTGAGCTAATCCGCAAGCCTGTCCTCCTGATATCATCACTATGGGGCTTCCAAATGCACACATATAATAATACAGTGTGTAACAGTGTGGTATTTTTCAAAAGACACACAATATTTACTTGTATCTGTTTTTATTTTAAAGATCCCACCCAAAGGTCACACTATTTTCTGATCTGTTATAATGTTGTTTCCTCATCACAAACATACCTGAAGTTTTGTTTTGTTTTATTCACACATTTTTAACACACTCCCCACTGTTCCACCTTGTGATGTCATGTGGTAATACAGGAAGTGCTCCACTGTGTTTTTTAACTCCATACACCTTCACTAGAATAATTTGGATAATTTCACACCTGGAATTACCAATCTCTACATGGAACAAAAGGTAAAAGGTAGCTGCTAACTTGAAAACTATCACGACATGACATCACAAGGTGGAACAGAGCATTTTGAGCTTTGGAGATGTAGACAGACTAATAAACCAGGATTACTCAGACGTGTGAATGAACAGAACACAACTCCAGGTATGTTTCTGATGAGGTAATAACACATGAGTCAGATTTGTGTAATATAGGACCTTTAATAGGTTTAGTTTGTTTTCATACCTGACAGTTTTGAGTGCTCACTAGTGGGCTTCCTCAGAGTGGTCACATGATGTTGCTGTGACATGCCCTGTCAGCTGATTTAAACAGCTTTTGGTGCTGTCTTCCAACCGGGACAAGGGGGCCTTTTTACTCTCACACATCTGGGATACTGCCCTGAAGAAGTTGGACTAGATGGCGCTGTTGTCCGACTTCCACCAGTAGGAAGGCAGTGCCAAAACCTGTTTTAAGTGACTTAGCTGACCACTCTGAGGAAGACCGCCAGTGAGTAGTCGAAACTGTCAGGTATAAAAACAAACTAAACCTTGGTCTGAAAAAAGAATCTATTAAAATAAATTAACGGACCAGATGAACCTCATTGGACTTTTGTTTGTATGATTAACATGTTGGAGTGGTCTCTTTAGCTAAATATGCCCCTGTATATAGCTGCTGATTAAAAAGAAGCTTGGATTTAATGATTTCATAATTTGCATAAAGGAAGGGATCATCACAATGATACTGGAACAAACGCTGTACTGTATGTGCCGTTCACTTTGCATTATTAGAAACAGAAGATTTTATATAGACACTAGAATTGGTGTCATGGAGCAGGTCAGTGTTGGGTCAGTATTTAAAATTGAGGTGTGTTTTAAAGCACAATGCTCCTCCTTTTCTCCTCCTCTTCCTGCCCTGTTCTTCCTTCTCCTCTGCTCCTCTTGCCTCTCTGCTTCTACTTTATTCCCTTTCTTCTCCTCTTTTGCTTCTCCTCTTCTCCTCCTCTGCTCTTCCTCTTCCTCCTTTTCCTCCTCTGCTTCTACTTTGCTCCTCCTCTTCTCCTTCTCTTCCTTCTCTGCTCCTCTTCTGCTCCTTCTCTGCCCCTCCTCTGTTCCTCTTCTCCTCCTCCTCCTCCTTTGCTCCTGGTCTTCTCTTCCTCTGCTCCTCCTCTTCTCCTCTGTTCCTCTTCTCTGTTTCTCTTCTTCTCTTCTCATCCATATCTCTTCTTCTTCTCCTCCTAGGCTCCTCCTCTTCAACCTCTGCTCCTCCTCTTCCTCCTATGGTCCTCCTCTTCCTCCTCCTCTTTCTCCTTTTCTCCTCCTATGCTCCACTTCCTCCTCCTCTGCTCCTCCTCAGTTCCTCCTCTTCCTCCTCTGCTCCTCCTTTTTCTCCTCTTTCTCCTCCTCTGGTCCTCCTCTGCTCCTCCTCTTTCTCCTCCTCAGCTCCACCTCTTCCTCCTCTGCTCCACCTCTTCCTCCTCTGCTCCTCCTCTAACTCCTCTGCTCCTCGTCTTTCTCCTCCTCAGCTCCACCTGTTCCTCCTCTGCTCCTCCTCTTCCTCCTTTGCTCCTCCTTTTACTCCTCTTTCTCCTCTTCAGCTCCACCTCTTCCTCCTCTGCTCCTCCTCTTCCTCCTCTGCTCCTCGTCTTTCTCTTCTTTCTCCTCCTCAGCTCCTCCTCTTCCTCCTCTGCTCCTCCTCTTCCTCCTCTGCTCCTCGTCTTTCTCTTCTTTCTCCTCCTCAGCTCCACCTATTCCTCCTCTGCTCCTCCTCTTCCTTCTCTGCTCCTCGTCTTTCTCGTCTTTCTCCTCCTCAGCTCCTCCTCTTCCTCCTCTGCTTCTCCTTTTTCTCCTCTTTCTCCTCCTCAGCTCCACCTATTCCTCCTCTGCTCCTCCTCTTACTCCTCTGATCCCCTGTGTCTTAATATCACTTCTCTCCAGTTTTTTATGCAATTACCACATTCAATGTCATGGATCAGTTCAGTGCTTGGGTCAGTATTTAAAATTGAGGTGGGTTTTAAAGCACTGTAAAATGTTTTGAATGTTTAAAAAAATGTGAAATTGGTTGGCTCAATACATGTTTAACAAGAATTTGTGATTGTTCCACCTCCCATTTGTTGAGCGTTAAGTCGATATAGTACACACCATAATAGACCGACTCGTATCTCCAGCCTGTCCTCCCTTTTATCCTGTGTTTTTCAGACCTCATTTCGCAGCTCTTGGACCCTGTGCTGGACCCCTGGTTGGGCAGAGAGACCTGCTTTAGCTGCATCCCTGTCCCAGACTCTTACACTGGACCCAGATTGACCTTCCCTCTGTCTGTGTCTGATACCAACGCTCTCCTCAATGCCTTCAAGGAGCAGCAGGTAGACCAAATGATGAAATCTGTTCATTTAAGAGAAAGTACATTTTATATTGTATTATACATTGCAGGCATATGATTAAAACCACTTGCTTATCTGGCAACACAATAATGGACAGTTTGTTAATCATAGACTGTATAAAGAAGTCAACTAAGCGAGTCACACAGGGCATTCGACTCCAGTCACATGAAGCATTTGACATCAACTTGTTCAGGCACTGTAGGTGGAAATTAGCAGTTTTGGTATAAACAAATATGGCACAAAAATATTAGCTCTTTTGTGTAGGTCAGAGTTTTTATTTGCATCGTTCCTGATAAATAAACTAGATTGTTTCGAATATTGAGAAATCTATGGCTGATACGCATTGTCAATATTGTTGTGCCGATATTTTGGGTCGATTTGTATTATTTTCGCTGATTTATATACTTTTAATTCACAACAAACTCACCTACAGTCCCTTTTTGCCACAAACCATCAACAGAACAGTGTTTTGACAAGTTATCTGTTTCCATTTAAGTGTTCAAATAAAGCTTTATGTGTACTCTTTAGTCAGCAGGTCGGCCCAAGCAAGATATCGGCCTGTGCTGAAGATTTATATCAGACAAATTCTGCAAAATTGACTTTTCATAGCTTTTAACCATGTTATAATTGTTTCCTTCTCATTTACCCTCTCAAAGTTGTTGTTGGAGTTATTCGTGCATGTTTGAGCAATCTCTAATCGCTTATTTTCAAGATGTCATTTTACCAATCAACCCCCCTTTACACCGGCACCGGCCCACTGCTCTGTACTTACTTGAATTTAATTTTCTTAAGCAATGAGATGTGTGAGATTCAGCAGTGTTGCATACTCAATTTAGTGGCAATGAAAAAAAATCTACAGATGGAAACCTTATTTCGGTGTGTACCGATGGAGAGCCGTGGTCACATTAGTGGTAAAAAGTATTTGATGTATTGGATAGGTTCAGTATAATGATGTTATTAAACATATTAATAATAAATTCAGAGACTTCTTATACTCTAAAATTGTTGATCTTGTTTAAAAATTCACACATTTAATTGTATTCAGAGTTAAAAAATATTGTATGGCTCTACATTTTAAAATATGTGAATTTTTTTTGGCTGTCTCAGCTAAAAAGGTTCCCGACCCCTGCTCTAGTGTGATCTGCAGCTATCCATAGGAGGGGCTGACAGCTACAGTACATGGCTCTTTGTTGTGATAATGTTTACCGGCACCACAGTTTTCCAGCACAAAAGTCAGCGGACTTGTTTCTTTTATTCAGTTGTTTTAGATGAATATTGAGATTTAAAATGTAGACTCAAGTAGAATAGGTTTTCTTTACGGCTGATTGCTGATTTGCTAAAAAGAGTAAATATCTCTCAAATAAACAAATAAATTAAACTGTGAGGAGGGCTACCACTTACAGACAATATAATATATACATAATGTGCATTTGTGACTTCTTCTGTCCAGCTGGTGTGTTGTAGACTAAACTCACCTGCCTAATGTTTTTTCCAGACACTTCATGCCAAATATCTGCTTCAGTTGTTGTGTGAAACCAAAAAGCTCCTGAGACAGATGCCCAACATCGTCCACCTGTCCACGTCCTACACCAAAGACATCACAATATGTGGTGGGTACTTTGACTTTCATTTTGTTCCATGTCTATATTTTTATACACTTTTTTTGCAAATGTGAATGCAGCACACATAAGAGTAAAAATAGCTATTTCTTTGTATAGTGATAACTACAACGAAAATGTACTAAAACATGTCTTTCAAGGTCCTATATTACACAAAATGAATTCTAGTGAGGTTTAAGCCATGTTATAATGTTGATACCGCATGAAAAACATCAATACCCGGAGTTGTGTTTTGTTTCATTCTCACTACTTCGCCAAAGCTCAAAATGCTCTGTTCCACCTTGTGATATCATGAAGCTATAGTTTTCAAGTTAACAGCTACCTTTTATATTTTATTCAGTAGAAATCGGCAATTCCAGGGCTGAAATTATCCAAATGTTTTAGTGAAGGTATATGGAGTTTAAAAACACAGTGGAGCACTTCCTGTATTACCACATGACATCATAAGGTGGAACAGAGTGGTTTCTGCTGGAACAGAGTGTTTTCTTATCCACTAAATTTCTAAAGTCTGTGCTCAACAGTTTGCTGTCACCACTCACTCACATAGTTAACATGTCACTTCAATCTGTAACATTCCCAAGAGCTTTGAAAACTGCGGTTATCAAGCCTCTTTTAAAGAAGAGTAGTCTGGATGCCACAATGTTGAACAATTACCGACCAATCTCAAATCTGCCGTTTCTAGGCAAAGTCCTTGAAAAAGGTGTTTACCAACAGCTTATTAACTTTCTCCAAATGAGCAACTCCTTTGATGTTTTCCAGTCAGGTTTTAGACCCCACCACAGCACCGAGACTGCTCTTATCAAGGTGACAAATGACATCCGACTGAACACTGATACAGGCAAAGTCTCAGTCTTGATCCTGTTAGATCTGAGTGCTGCTTTTGACACTGTGGATCATGGGATCCTCTTACAGAGACTAGAGGACCAGGTGGGCATCACTGGTACGGCACTAAACTGGTTAAAGTCCTATCTAGAAAACAGGGAGTACTTTGTTGAAATTGGAAAATGTATATCAGATAAAATGTCCCTGTCCTGTAGGGTGCCCCAGGGGTCAATTCTGGGACCCCTGTTGTTCAATCTCTACATGCTGCCGTTAGGCCAGTTAATACTCAGCAATAATGTGTCCTACCACAACTCTGCAGATGACACTCAGATCTATGTCTCAATGGCAGCAGATGAATATGGACCAGTAGATTCACTCTGCCACTGCATCCAACAGATTAGCGTGTGGATGCAAAACAACTTTCTTCTGCTAAACTCAGACAAGACTGAAGTCATCATCTTTGGCCCACAGAAACATAGAGAAAGTGTCAGCAGTCACCTCCAGTCTCTTTCACTAAAACCTTCAAATCAGGCTAGAAATCTAGGCGTAATACTGGACTCAGACTTGAACTTTAACAGCCACATCACATCAGTAACATCTGTAGCGTTTTACCATCTAAAAAACATTGCAAAAATCAAAGGTATACTGTCAAAGCCAGACTTAGAGAGACTTATCCATGCATGTGTCTCCAGTAGGTTAGACTACTGTAACGGCCTGCTCACTGGCCTCTCCAAATGTGCATTCAGACAGCTGCAGTACATCCAGAACGCTGCTGCTCGGGTCCTGACCAGAACCAGGAAGTACGAGCACATAAGTCCTGTACTCAGGTCTCTGCACTGGCTTCCTGTAGCTCAAAGAATAGACTTTAAAGTAGCTCTGCTTGTGTATAAGTCTCTCCATGGACTAGCACCAAAGTACATCTCTGAAATGTTACTGCCATATGAACCATCTTGCAATTTGAGAACTTCAGGGACCGGCCTCCTGCTGGTGCCCAGAGTCAGGACAAAACATGGAGAATCGGCGTTTCAGTTTTATGCAGCTAAAACCTGGAACAGTCTTCCTGAGGATGTGAGACAGGCCTCTGCTTTGACAATGTTTAAATCTAGGCTCAAAACAGTTTTGTTTAGCTGTTCATATGACTGAAAAGTTTTTATTCTGCACTCTTCTGTTTTAATATTAATTTTATTGTGTTTTTATTTGTTTTATTTTATTGTCCTTATTCTGTAAAGCACTTTGAATTACCTTGTGTACGAATTGCGGTATACAAATAAACTTGGCTTGCCTTCTGCTTGAGAGAAGAACTCATCCTAAATATGCACCATATTTAGGATGAGTTCTTCTTCTCTATGTGTTTGTCGTAATGGCTGGTGTAAGGCGGACCAAAGAGTGCAGAACTCGGGGCAGATTTACAGTGTTTATTTACAGTTTGTGCAATAAGACAACAGTTCATTAAACTAACAGGGAGCACCCGAGAAAAAAAAAAAACGAAAGACGACTCGGTAGTGGCACCTCAAACTTTGATTTTCATGGGGCCAATGGGAGCCCGACTCGGAAAAAAGTCAACGTAAAAATCCGAAGCTCACATAAAAAATAAAACATGTCAGGACATGACAAAAATTATATTATGGCCCCGTCCTAAAATGTATAGGAAGTCGGCCATATTGGATCAAACACGGGAATGACAAAAGTGCACACCCTCACATTCAGGACATCTCATCACACAGTTTTCATCACAAACACTTCAAATTTGGTCAAGTCCCACTAAACATGTGTGATTAAAGATTATCAATTACATTTTGAATATGACTTTGGGTGTGGTCATGGTGATTTTTCAACCAAGTCGCAATTTTTTTGGAATATTTCAATAAAATATTTCTCTTTCACACATTTTTTTTTTTGTGGGGAAAACGCTAATACAGCGTTTATGCACATTTGTGAGCTGAACACAATGATATGCAAATCAAGACACAAAATGACTCTCTAGTGCCCCCTTCAAATTTCATTTTTAAAAATTCGTAGAAGACAATCTATTTGTCGTGGAGTTATGAAAAACATATGTCAAACATTACATTGCTAGATAGTTAAAATTTGGTACACTTATTCCACTCATACTGAACAAAAAGTCAATGAAGACAGGCCTCTATTTCCAACTGTGCAGGTGTGACAATTTCAGAAATTCTCTCATTGGAATGAATGGAGTAGTATTAATGACACGCTGATTTTGGGGGGATGGGCAATGTAAGCCGGAACAAAAAGCAGGATCATCATCATTATTATTATTAGTAGTAGTAGTAGTAGTAGTAGTAGTAGTAGTAGTAGTAGTAGTAGTAGTAGTAGTAGTAGTAGTAGTAGTAGTAGTAGTAGTAGTAGTAGTAGTAGTAGTAGTAGTACCACTAGTTGCCCACAGAGCTTTTTCTGAATGTAGATAATATAAGTTAAGTGTAAATTTCAATTAAATGAACTCAAGATATCTAACTGTTACATTTTATTTGGTATTTTCTAAATCAATTTGTTATTTTATTCATTTTCTTTTATTCTGAAGTTATTTAAAATGTTTTAACATTGAACAGATCTCTAATTGAGGACCATTACAGGCTCTTGTAGCTGGTAAATTGGTCATTAATTTTGTGAATGAGGTTTAACTGCAGCTGACGGAGGGTTTTATTTGCACACTGATCGGGCACTTGACTCTACTTCTGCTTTCTCATGAAATCAGTAACACAAATTAGGCTGATAACGTGTGAGATTAATCGAAACATGCAATTTTAATCAATATTTCCACACCACGTACCACCTCAGAAAATATTTGTGTTTCTGTGTACCACCAGATTCAAACCAGGTCTATAGCAGGATGAAATAGGGATTTTTTTTAATTTTTTTTTGGTGAACTAATCAAACAATTTATGAGTATTTTTAATTTATAATCACAAAAATATATTCTTCTTGTCTCATTTAATGATAGTAATAATTAGGGATGCACTGATCTGATACTGGTTTTGGATATCAGTTGGATTGGATATTGGCTTCCAAATATTGGTTCTGTTGATATATAAATTGATAAGAGTATTTCCTAGTCATAGTTGGGCCAGAAAGTCTCATAATGTTTGAATTTTTATTTATACAAAGCTGTTCTGTAGTTACTTGACAGATAAATAACAGCTGCATAACACATTTAGATCACAGGTTGGCGTGCGATTCCAGCTCCCACAGATGAATTTGTTGTTGTGTCTGCGTACACTGGTATATGAATGTGTGTGTGAATGGGTAAGTGGCGTAAAGTGCTTTGAGTGCCTTGAAGGTGGAAAAGATCTATATAAAAACCGTTTACCATTTACCATAATTACAATTATTAACCAAATTAACTTGACATCCCTAATACCCATACAGCTGTATTTCTGTATCCATTTTCCATAGTCTGGGATATAAAACTGACCTATAGAAGAGAATTATCCAAGGCACTCGGAAAAGTTAAAAGTCCTTTATGAATAAATTAATGAATGAAGTTTATTTTGGTTGTTTACATAAAAAAAAAAAAAAAAATGAATTAATAAACATTTAAGCCCATCTTGACCATCACATAACAACTCCACAATAGTCACATAACAAAGTACATTTACTTTAGCCAGTATCTTAGACACAGATGTCTTGACTCATATAAACCTACAAGAATGTATATGTATGAATTAATTCATGTTTTAAAGGTTTTTTGAGTTTAGACAGGGTTTTAGTTAACATTGGGATCATTCCAAAGTCTTAGTCTCCATTAGTTCTTATTTTACTAGATTTAAACTGAATCAAACCTCTTAAGTTATAGCGACTATTTCTTAATTTAAAGGACTGAATGCCTACTGGAACTTTATTACAAAAAGTGGGACACCAACCAAACAAGTGCTCTACATATAACATTTTTCGAGTCTAGTGAGCACCGCTTAGACTTAGACACTTAGACACTGAGAAAGTCTGGATATTTAAATATATTTCTTCTATTTCAGGTGATTTGCACGGCCGCCTTGACGACCTACTGCTCATTTTTTACAAGGTACATCTAACCTCCACTCTTACTACTTTTGTGTTGCTTTAAGACATCTTGTATTTCATTACATCGTATTCTTTGATTACAGAACGGGCTTCCCTCTGCAGAGACCCCTTATGTGTTTAATGGGGATTTTGTAGATCGAGGGAAAAAGTCTATTGAAGTGGTTGTTCTGTTGTTTGCCTATTTCCTGCTATATCCGGATTACATGCATCTGAACCGCGGGAACCATGAGGACCACATCATGAATCTCAGGTTTGACATAGTAATTATGTATGTATTTTTGATTTATTTGTTTGTTTTCTTTTGTTTGAAACGCTAGACTATAGTAATATTAACCTGCAAAATAGTCCCCTAATGACAATGGTAGTAGAAGCCTACTACCATTCTCGTTCTGGTGAAGTGTGCTCTACTAGACCTGCTACTACTACTACTACTATGACCAGTACTACCAGCTTATCTACTTCTGCTACAACTTAAAATATAAATAATACCAGGCCTGTTGACAGAAATATCAGCACCCGGGGCAGGAAGCCTCACATGGACCCCCTTCTAATGTGAATTAATAGGATGAAGGTCCAATTCTGGGCCCTTAAAACTCTAGGGCCCAGGACAACAGATGGTTTTGTTAGCCCTGTCTACTCCCCTGAGTGATACTTTGATTTAATAGTAATTCATTCGTAAATGTATTTTATTTCATTTCCAATTTCAAGTAAAGTTATACTATATTCATGGGTTTTGGTTTCCTGTTTATAGATGCCTTTTTGACAACTTTTTACAATTCAAAATAAGTCATATTTAGTTTTGAATCGTTATTGCTATGTGCAACTGTGCAAATTTTTCTGTCACTCTGAAACCGTGAATAGATTATGTTAATGACACTGACTGTATTTTGTAGATATGGCTTTACCAAAGAAGTCATGCAAAAGTACAAGGTATATATTTGTTCATCTTTATATTGTTATAGACCTGTACACTGAATAATAATGTTAAACTTAAACCTATAGACTCATGGCAGAGAGATCCTGCAGCTGTTCCAGGATGTGTTTAGTCTGTTGCCCTTGGCGACGGTCATCGATGGGAAAATCCTGATCGTTCACGGAGGAATCTCGGACCAAACCGACCTGGACTTCCTTAATTCAGTCGAGAGACACAAGGTCAGGGGTCTTGTTTGTTTTATCCTGTAGGTTTGGCTTATAGAACATTATGACAGGCTAGATGTACTTGTACTTGAGTAATATTATGTGAAGTAAAATTTCAAACCTAATGAATCACAATGCTATTTCTAATCAGTGGTGAAAAAAGTACTCAGTTTTGTTATTTAAGTAAAAGTACAGATACCAGGAAAAAAATAAAAAAACTCAAGCAAAAGTAAAAGTATTTCGCACAGATTTTGAGGTTTTATAAGGCTTCAAATGTAGTGATTCTGATAAAGATTTGAGCTGAATTTTGTTCAACAGAAACACTTGAATCTATCTTTTTTTTCTGGCTGTTTTTGTTTGTATATTTTTGTTTGCTCAAATTACGAACATGTCAAAAAAATAATAAACCCTCAGCCTTTTCAGCAGGGCTCAAACAATAATAAAAATTACTTTTACTTTTCAGTCCTGTTCAAAAACAGTAGAAAGTACAGATAACTGTTCTCAAATGTAGTGAAGCAAAAGTAAAAAGTAAAGTAAGTAAAGTACAGATCAACAGATGCTTTCTAGTTAACTGGAAGGTCAGTTATTCCCAACCTGAATGTTAGTGTTTCGGTTGAATTAATAATATGGCTAATGCTAAACCATAGGTTAAAGAAATGTAAATTTTACATGCATGCGGTGGCAGTTGGTCGTGTTTGTCCACTAATCCAAAGTTTGGTGGTTCAAATCCTGCTCTTGACATAAACATCATTGTTTGAGTGGTCACATCCACTGATCCACAGGTTGGCGGTGTGATTCCATCTCTCACAGATGAATGCTGTCATTGTGTCCTTGGGCAAGACACCCTCCTCGCCCCCAGTGTCTGCGTACACAAGTGTATGAATGTGTGAGTGAATGGGTGAGTGGTTCCTTGATGTAAAGCGCTTTGTGTGCCTTGAAAATGGAAAAGTGCTATATATAAAAATATGACCATGACCATGTTTATAAAATAACAGAATATTGTTAGATTTAACCTGTATAAAATGATTAACAACTTAGGTCTACCGTTTGTGGGGATTATCATTGTTGTAATACGTTACATGTAATACGTTACAGTTTATCTCATATGTGAAGTGGGAGCCCCTCAACCATCTCATAGAAGGAATTACCAGTCGAGTTGCATTCCAGACATAGACTGTATAAAAAAGTGGACTAAGTGAATGTGACGTCACCCATAGCAATTGGCTCCAGCCAAAAAAACCTCATCGAGGCTAGCAGTTATAGAGGCAAATTTGGAGCCGAGTTCCATATTTGGAATTCCCACTGTGAGTATCATTGAGAGCAACAGTTACAGAGAGAGGGGTGACAGTTTTCCAATGTCAAGTGGATTGGAGCGAGGGTTGATGGAGCCCGTAGCGCACTCATGATCACTTCTTATTTGGAATGCAGCAGCTTGCAGGTTAGCTATGTCCATTTATATATACAGTCTATGGTTCCAGAGCAGGCTAGTTGGAGGCTGTATTCAGTCTGCACTTACTCACTGTTGGACTATTGTATGCCTGTAGATAACATTCACGTTTTCTTTCATTTGCATTGGTCCAGGTGAAGTCTGCTTTGAGGCTGCCCAGACAGAGCTTTGAGCCTCTGGATCTGGGGCAGAGCTACAGACAAACCAAACGACTGCGCTCCACAGATGGGTCTCGCCCCAACAGCAGCAGGAACCAAAAGACCCCCAACCAAAGGCGAGTGAGCAGCTAAAACTTTGACCAAATCCAGAGAAAAACACAGAAATCTTTCCTATCTACAAATGCACAAAACATTTCTCTTTGCATTTTTCCCCCCAAAAAACTAAATACTCTTTAATTCTGCTTAAATGGTTGGCTTATGTGCTTCTGTTACATAATGGATAGAGAAAGCCTCACATCTGTTCTGGGATACCGAATACACATTTCTTCAATAGTGTACGACGATGTCAGTCTGGTCACTGGTGAACATCACTGAGTTCATAAGTGATTGACAGGCAAATTAGCCAATCAGGGACAAGCGTGGCCCATCTGTAGCAAAACAAATATGGCTGCTTACAAGGAAAAACAAAAACTATCACAGGTGACTGCAGATATCCCCGGAGTCATTGAGCGAAGCACTGATCTCTGTTAATCTGAGGTGAGAGAAATGCTATTTTGTTTGTAAATCATAGGTGACCAATGAGCTCCTTCGTTTCACATGCGTCACTGAAATTAACCAATCCAAGTGCATGATATGTAAATCTGGCTTGAGGCATGTTTGAGGTAGTGGGGACCAGACTGATATCACTCTGTATAAAAAATGCATAGCGACAGGATTCCCACATTTGTAATACTTCTGTATCTGCAGTAGAAGAAGGCATTGCCAGCTGACCCATCAGGACAGTGCTGCCTCCTGCTCCAGCTCCTCTTCCTCCTCCTCTTCTTCATCAACACTTTGCTCGCCCCGGAGCCCCTCCTCTCTCTCTCCACGGCCGTGCCCCTCATCTCCCAGCATACACTTCACCGTCAACTCCCTCCAGGTGCCTTTCCTGGACTCTCTGTCTTCACTGTCCCCTCCGTCCCCTCCTCAATACGAAAGAGAGTGGAAACAGGTCAGTCTGGGTAGTTTATATATATTAAGAATAACATTATGAACACTGGTCTAATTCTCAGCACCACACAAACTGCAAAACCTGGTACATTCAGAACCTTCTTTTTCAGTACCCCACAAAAAAACAAAAAAACAAAACATAACCAGCTGTCTAGCTCTACTAAATTGACAATTTATATAACTTATTCATATTTCATGGGCAGACTGGGTGTCTGTATTATTCAGAACCAAATTATTATATAGATTTTTATTGCCCATCGCAAATGGTCATAATGTCATTGAAAATTCAAATTAAATTCTCATTGAAAATTTGTATAAAGTATATATAAACAAGATGGATAATATACTTGATTATAGATTTGTCATACACAATTCAGCCTATTCAAGGGTTTCACTCAAATGATTCCTTCCTGGTTTGAAGGATTTTCATTTGCAAGAACCACACCACAACAATGGTATATGATAAAGATATTTACTCATGCTATGAATACATGTGGAGTCTGGGTAGGGACTCAGGATGGGGGCTCTGTCTCAGGCGGTTAGCCCAGCTGTTTCAGGACCCCCCTTCTTCCCTCCTGTAGATAGTGAGGTCTTCGGGTTAAACAATGAATAAGAGACACGAGGGTGGGAGGGAGGGGGCAAGAGAGGGAGACAAATGGCATTGCCAGGATAGGCTTGTATAAATAGGGCTTCTGAGTAATTGAAGGTGAAGTGGTCAGTGAAACATATTAACTCCATTTATGAGGACATTTTCCTATTCAAAAGATTTAATAATTGGATTTTTATTGAGTTACTTCCATAACAACAGAGGACTGTTGCAATGCCATTAGGGGTCAAATTCAGCCCATTCTTTGCAAATGTTTGAATTAAGAGTTTAATGTATTTCTGTGATCTCTTTCTTTTCACAGATAGTGGATATTTTGTGGAGCGATCCTAAAAACCAAGATGGCTGCTATCCAAACACGTTCAGAGGAGGCGGCTGTTACTTTGGTCCTGATGTGACCCAGAGACTGATGTTGCAACATGGACTACAGCTGCTCATACGCTCCCACGAGTGCAAACAGGAGGGCTACGAGCTCTGCCACGGAGGAAGGGTACGCGCACATTTACACATTTTGGTCAAGATTTTAAAATGTAAATTATAAAATTTAATAAAAAACACAGAAAGTGGCAAAGATACATTTAAGATACAGATCAAATATATCAATCATATATCAATGATACAGCATATCAGGGTTGAGCAGTGGCGTAGTTTTGGTCTTTAAATAACTACAATTGAGTTTTTGTGTAAATGTCTGCTTTTGAGTTTTTTTCTTTTAGGTCCTCACGGTAACTGATTTAATTGTATGTTATTTGATTCTGTTTCTATTAAAAATAAAACAATATTTACAAATTCTTGTCGAACCGAGGTCACAGTGTGGGTTCCATCATGATTTGTGTACACTTAGCAGTTTATAATGGCTATAGAGCTATCCACTTCTTCTGAGACTTCTCAAACTTTACTGTGATTGGTCAATCCTGCCTGTCACTCAGAGCATTATAGAGGCTGACCAATAGGAAGAGTGGGTGAGGAAAAGTAGTTGGCTTGTGTCTATATTTGAACATTAGGGTTAGGGTTTGGGTTGTGGATAGCTGTCGAAGCAATCACGCCAACCAAGTAATACACCTCATTCATTTCTGTTCTTATACATTGCTGCTATAAAGAAAAACTATACAAAAAGCAAAGTGTTCCTTGTATAAAATATGTACCAATTTTCATCTTTGACTCTGCTTTTCCACAGGTCATCACCATCTTCTCTGCATCTAATTACTATGAAGAGGGGAGTAACCGAGGGGCTTACATCAAAATGGGGAAAGACCTGATCCCTCGATTTTACCAGTATCAAGTCGGACGTGGTACTCGCAAACTCACTCTCACTCAAAGGTAGTGTAAACTTATACTGTGCTGTTTATTAACTTAAAGCAGACCTGTTGTGCTTTTGTCTGCTCTATTTATGACACCCATGCATATTATGTTATAATTTACAATTTTTAATCCCAATATCCATCTGAAAAGACTTAATAAAAGAAACAAGCCCACCGACATTTGCTATAAACTGGGGTGCCCAATGAGAGCTGATGTCACCATAAACATCATCACAATGAAGAGCCGTGCAGCTGTTGGCCCCTCCTATGGATAGCTGCAGATCATACTAGCGAGTAGCTGACTTGTTTTCTGGTACACTACTGAATCCTACGTGTATTATCGATTAAGGAAATCAAATGGAAGAAGAAAGTAAATATGTCACAGTGGGCATGTACCGGTGGCGGTGAAAACGGAGGTTGAGCTGCAATGTGGCATCTTGAAAATAGGGGATTAAACATGCACGATTCACTCCAAATACAACCACGAGAGGGTTAAATAGAAGGAAACAACAATAACATGGTTAAAAGCTCTGAAAAGTCAATTTTGCAGAATAGTTGTGCTTTAACAAAAAACCTATAGTGATTTAAAGCAAAGCAAAGGAAAAAACATATGAATATTGTCTATATCTATATGTTGAAGCTTTTAAGGCACCTTTAATAGTAATTTTGAGTTTGGTCACAAGATCATTATTTGTCTCATCTCAACGTAATGTATTTGTTTTTTTGTAGAGTGCGAGTTGCAGAGAGTTCAGCGCTCAAGGCCTTAAAAGAACAGCTCTTCACCCATCGCTCGGAGCTAATGGCTGCATTTAAAGAGTTTGATCACAATAACACAGGCACTACATGTTGTTAATTCATTATTACATATGTGAATTAATTATGTCATTTGTTATATTGGTAAGGTTTATCCAATATTCCAATCCACTTATGTTGAACCCATACTGTATATATAAATAGACATGGTCTTAAATTGATTGCATTAACCCGTTCTACATGATCCTGGTGTTTTTATTTTGCTATTGTGTCCGTAACTCATGATATGAACGTTAATAACAGACAAATCAGGCACCTTCTTTCCCCGAGGTCGCTCCCACTAGCGTTAGCAACTGGTTTGATTGACTGCATTGATAAGCGCCCACTCCCTGCTAAACCAGCGGTGTGGGCGGGAACCTTCAACAGCTTCGCTCCAGATTGGCTCTTTGGTTGCTATGATGCTCGTGGTCAGAATTCCAAATATGGAACACGGCTCCAAATCCTGCTAGCTTCGATGAGCTTCATTTGAGTGGAGCTGAATGCTTTGGGTGACGTCACCCTCACTTAGTCCACTTCTTTATACAGTCTATGATTGAACCTAAGCAGTGAAATGGTTCATTATACCACTATGTTTATCCAAGGTAACCAAAAAACTGCAGATTAACAATAGACCTTTTACCTGCCCTCAACTGTATTAAACATGATAGAAACTTATGTTATTTTAAAACCATCATGAATTTACATTGATTAAATAAAAAATAATGATAAAAGATATATAATAAATATATAAGTTATGTGTTATATGTGTTATTTTGAGCTAAATGCCATGTAAATGTGTGTGTTGTTTCAGGTTGTGTCTCTGTGAGTGAATGGGCTCAGGTCCTTGAGTCAGTGCTGAGGCTGGATCTGCCCTGGAGAACGCTCAGGCCTCATTTGGTACGTCTGACAGCAGAGGGCGCTGTGGAGTACGAGTCATGTTTTGAAGATATGGGCTCTGGGACACAGCTGGCACAGGTAAAGACTGAACTGTTCCTAACCACAAACATATATTGTGACATTGCAAAAATACATTTAACTTCCCCATCTACCTAAGATCATGAGCACACAGATAATCCTCCAGCTAGGTACTCTTGACTCAAAGTTAACAGCACATGTACTATGCATGGCCTCCATTCATGGGCTACAGCATATTTTTTTACTATTTCATTTTTTTCAGTGGTGGAAGAAGTACTCAGTTTTTGTTATTTAAAAAAAGTAAAAGTATCACCTGAAAAAATCAACTAGGTTTATTAACTTCAATAGCTTTTTTCCAGATGTTTTTATTTATATGTTTTTGTTTGCTCAAATTATGAACATGTTAAAAATAATCCCTCAGACTTTTCAGCAGGTCTCAAACAATAATAAAAAATACTTTTATTTTTCAGTAAAGTAAAAGTAAAAAGTATCCACTTTAAAACTTATTTAAAGTACAAATACCTATTTTTTGTACTTAAGTACAGTACTTTACTATTACTTCATTACATTCCACCACTGATTTTCAGGGCAGTGTCATGACACAAAAGTACTTGTTTTTATTCTGTTGTTTTGCTGTTTCAGGTCACTCCAAACTTGGCTGAGACTCTGTTCAGATACAGGACAGATATCGAGATCATCTTCAACATTATCGACAAAGACCACTCAGGTAAAAGACTTCTGCCTTATTAAGCTGCCTCTAATTTTAATTCTGTGGTAACTTAATGTTGTCCTAATTGTAGTGCTTAAGTTAACTTGTATTTGAACATGTCCAGGGCTGATCTCCATTGAGGAGTTTCGTCAAACATGGCGTCTGTTCAGCGCTCATCTCGGTGTGGACATCAACAATCAGGCCATTGATGATTTGGCCCGAAGCATCGACTTTAACAAAGACGGCTCCATTGACTTCACAGAGTTTCTGGAGGCCTTTCGAGTTGTCCACAAACTGGACAAGTACCAGCATCAGAGCAGGAGGGACTCAAACACAGAGAGGCTTTAGGGGATTTACAGATGAATGCTTTAAAATTTAAAACATTTTAATAGGACTGAAGACTGTCTCATGAATAGCACTCAAGTATTATTACTTAAAGTGATGCATCATGGATTTTTTGGCCTTAAAATGCACTTTAAAGGGGACATATTATGTCAACTTTTTTCTTTTGACTGTTACAACAGTTTTCCCTCATCATTAGCTCACTTAGCGTGGATTCATGCATGTTTGAATATTCCTGCATTGTCCTGAATTCAAGGCTTAAGTGCTCAGAATATAAAAATTTCCACTTCTTGTCTTCTGCTTTGCAGATGCTTGTATTTAAAAATTCTGACTCTAGGTCACATGAAGGCTAAAAATGTCATGTGACCCTTTTTCATGAATCATGAAAAACAGCCTCACAGTCATTTAGCAACAAGGAGCAGACTTCTGGGTTTCTGATCTTTTATGTTATAATCTGGAGAAAAATTGATTTCTGAGCCCTCAGGAAAACATCACCTTGTAAGCCAACACAAGGAAGAATCAAGCAAAATACAACTACAGGTCTGTTTTTTAAAAGCTCAAAAAGTCAATTTTCCCCAGTATGTTCCCTTTAAAATGCTCTGTTCCAGAGTTTCAGATGCTTATTCACATGTTCATGCTTTGGCAAAATAAGGTCAGTCTTTTTATTGACAGACTGACAAAACTGTTTAAGCAAAGGTAGGCTACTTTTATGTCCAAAAGTATAAATGGACATTTCAGTTATAATGCCACTTGTTTATATCAAAGAGAAAGTCGTTTTTACAGAGTCTAGACTTTGTACATTGTGATAAATAAGTAGCTTTTTTTCTTATTTGTATGATGCAGATGGAAATACAACTACAATACATGAACTCTCATTTTATGAAGTTTTTGAGTTTTATGCAGTAATTTGGTAAAAATTTGACATATTTTTAAACTTCGCACCAGTGGACTTTTGTAAATCATTTTGTACTTTTTCTAGATTCTGACAGGTTGATGTGCCTTTTTCAAAGGAAATTCTTCAGAAGGTCAAACATCTGTGCCTGAAGCAGCAGACTTCATTGTATTTTATCTGCTTTATGGCTCACACTTAAATCAGGCTGTCACCTCAAGTACTAAAATAAATACACTTCTTAAAACCATCAATATAAGTGTTTGTTTGAGTAAAATGCAACAGAAATAAACCTTTTTGTTGAATGATTTGACAATTTTTGGTTCATAATTGTTTAACTCTCGCTCCCTCTCTCTTGGCGTTCTTCCCACTATAATTACAGCTAACAGGGAAGTGGGACAGGCCCAGACGTTTAGACTGAAAATAACAGGTTTCATTCTCACTGAAAGCGTTTCGAGACACCCACCACAACACACAGGGCATCGCCGTAGTAACATAAACAGCTGGCTTATATTGCTATTATTCACAATATAATACAGTTATATACCCAGAATGCCACAGACTTCCAAATGAACATATGGCACTATCATTACTAAATTATCCATTATTGATTGAAATGAAATAGGCTGATTCACTGGGGGTTACAAATGTGCATATTGTAGCCTTTTAAGCCATCTGCTAGTCATCGTTTATCTTTTGCTGGATTTAAATTTTACAGTTTGGCTAGTAAACAAAGCTCCTAGCATATTTTTTCAATATAAAATAAAAGTTAAGTTTTTATAAAATAAAATAAAGTTTTGTCAATATTGAAATACTGGTAGTTGATTTTTATGTGTTGGTCATGATCATATTTTTATACAGCACCTTTCCACCTTCAAGGCACTCAAAGCACTTGACATCAAGGAACTACTGACCCATTCACACACACATTCATACACCAGTGTACACAGACACTGGAGGTGAGGTGGGTTAAATGTCTTGCCCAAGGACACAACAACAGTATTTATCTTTGGGTGTTGGACCCGCACTGCCCACCTGTGGGTCAGTGGATCTCTACCAATGATGTTTTATGATGTTTTTAGGTCAAGAGCGCGACAACCTTCGGATCATGCCCTTTAACCCACTTTGATGGTTAAGGTATAGAGAGTTTTTAGGTCTGTTCTTAACTATCATGTCAGGTAATATTATCAGTATAACTTATGTGACCCATATCTTTTGTGTGATGCTTTTATTATTTCACAGGAACACAGAAAGTTCAAGGCGCAGGTCACTATTAAAGGTCCTATATTATGCAAAATTGACTCTTGTGAGCTTTAGGCCACATTATAATGCTGTTACCTCTTCAAAAATATACCTAGGGTTGTGTTTTGTTTCATTCATCCATGTTTGAGTAATCCTTTATTATTATAATTCTACATTTTTCACTATCCGTATCATTCTAGTGAAGGTGTATGGATTTTAAAAACACTGGATCACTTCCTGTTTTACCACATGACATCACAAGGTGGAACAGTGTTTTCTGTTTGAGAGAAGAACTCAGCCTAAATATGCAGGATTTGTGTGTTACAAGTGGGAATGAAACAAAACACAACTCCAAGTATGTTTGTGATTAGGAAACAACATTATAACATTGATCAGGAAAGAGTGTAATATGGGCCCTTTAAGTTATTATTTTTCTTATTTTACTATATTTATTCAAGTTTAAAATTATTGCACCTGAAAAACTCTTAGAGCCCACCTTTTCATTTTACTCCACCCCTCTGCTCATAATGTTAAACGTGCATTCTCCTAACGCTAACTCCTGTACAGTGTTCTGTCATAGCCTGGTTTATTCTCACTGGGGACTATTATGGAGTGTCACAAGAGTTTCCTCGCAGCATGGACTGCTCTGTTTTGCATCTTTACACCAGGTAATTGACTTTTTACTAGAAGACTTTTTTATAATGTAAACTAATAGATTACAAATATGGTCCACATCATTTTCAGGCAGCCATGTTGTACTGAAGTGTGAGTTAATTTCTATACATGATGTTTTTGCTATGTCCAATTCAGTGGTGGAAGGTAACTAAGTAAAAATAGTAAAGTACTATAATTAAGTACAAATTTCAGGTCTTCTCTCTGTACTTTGGATATTTTATATTTTTACCTCATTACATTTGAGAGCAGGTATGAGTACTTTCTACTCCACTACACCATTGAACTGGACTGAAAAGTAAAAGTATTTTTTATCATTGTCTGAGACCTACTAAAAAGTCTGAGGGTTTATTTTTAATATGTTCATAATTGATTGATTGATTGGTTTATTTCGAGTTAGTGCCAAGAGAAAAGAATAATCATGTACATTGTAAACAAAAGAAAAGCACATCTCTCAAAAGGGAGTGGGAAGAAGAAAAACTTATATTAACCCACCCCTGTCCATATCATAGCTTCAAAAATGATATGGTTGCTTTTGTACATTGCTTAACAAATATTTACATATAGCAAAATAAATTACATATTACATCTCTCTCTCTCTCTCTCTCTCTCTCTCTCTCTCTCTCTCTCTCCTCTCTCTCTCCTCTCTCTCTCTCTCTCTCTCTCTCTCTCTCTCTCTCTCTCTCTCTATATATATATATATATATATATATATATATATATATATATATATATATATATATATATATATATATATACATGTATATACATGTACACATGATGTACATATTTATCCACACATTATATATACATATATCTATAAACATTTTATTTAATTTTTTAAGATCACCCAGTGCTGTCACCCTTATACAACGAAAGCAAAAATTCTTTATAATTCCTTTTAAACCTGTAAATATTTGGGCACTGCATCTCCCAACCCATTCCACAGACTGACCCCATACACACATGCTTTTCCTGGTGGTTCTCAATAATTTTGTTTTAAATTTACCCCTTCCCCTTAAATCATAATGTATGTCCTGTGTGCTGAACAGTTTTTGGATATTTAATGGCAGCATAATTTTGTTTGCTTTATACAAAAGCAAAGCAGTATAGAATTTTACCAGATCAAAAATTTTTAATAATTTTGATTTGAAAAACAGATTGTTTGTATGGTCCAGGTAACCAACCTTGTGCACGATTCTCACAGCACGTTTTTGCAATTTGAAAAGGGGAAAAAGTAACGTTTGGTAGTTGTTGCCCCATATTTCAATACAATATGTCAAATATGGAAGTATGAGTGAGCAGTACAGTTTGTAAAGAGCCTTTTGATTAAAAATGTGTTTCCATTTATTGATTACAGCAATACTTTTTGAGACCTTGGATTGTATGTATCTGATGTGTGGTTTCCAGCTCAGCTTTTCATCAATCATTATACCTAAAAATTTAATATTAGAAACCCACTCAATTTTGACTCCATCAACAATTATTGAAAGTTCTGAATTTCTTTTATAATGACCAAAAAACATAGCTTTTGTCTTTTTTAAATTTAGGGATAACTTATTGGAATCCATCCATAATTTAATTTTACTTAACTCTGTGTTCATCGTTATAATACGTTTTTTATAATTGTCACTGGAGAAAAATATATTGGTGTCATCTGCAAATAAAATTATTTTTAATATGTTAGATGTTTTAAATATGTCATTTATATACAAATTAAATAATTTAGGTCCCAAAATTGAGCCTTGCGGCACTCCACAATTAGAACTCATAAATCTGGAAGTGTATCGATTTATTTTCACAAACTGTTGTCTTTCAGTCAGGTAACTATCAATCCAATTTAGTGCAATGCCCCTTATGCCATACAGTTTAAGCTTTTTGAATAGTATTGAGTGGTTTAGAGTGTCAAAAGCTTTCTTTAGATCAATGAAAACCCCCACAACATACTTTTTGTTATCGAGTGCATTTGAGCAAACAAAAATATACCAATAAAAACAGTCCGAAAAAAATGTTGATTCAGTTGAAATGCTTATACTTTTTACTCTTTAGGTACATTTTAAAATAGGTAGTTTTACTTAAGTAGATTTTTCATGTGATACTTTTGACGGCTTTTTTGTTTGTTTGTTTTTTTGTTTGTTTTTTTGTTCCAGTATCTGTACTTTTACTTAAGTAACATAATTGAGTACTTCTTCCACCACTGGTCAAATTTAAAGAAATACTTATAGTATTCAGTACTGCATACTAGATTGTTCTCATTTATAAATCTTAAAGGTCCTGTATCACGCAAAGTGACTCTTGTGAGCTATAAACCATGTTATAATGTTGTTACCTCCTCAAAAACATAACTGGAGTTGTGTTTTGTTTCCTGCACATGTTTGAGTAACCATTTATTATCAGTCTGTCTACATCTCCAAAGCTGATGTATCTGTACTTTAAATCACTCCAAAATGCTCCATTCCACCTTGTGATGTCATGAAGTGGTAGTTTTTCAGGTTAACAACTCCTTTTACCTTTAGTTCATTAGAGATTGGCAATTCCAGGTCTGAATTTATGTTTTTAGTGAAGGTGTATGGGATTTAAAAACACAGTGGAGCACAGTTTTTTGATGAAGAAATAACATTATAACATAGATCAGATAATAGTGTAATATGGGCCCTTTAAAACTACAGAAGTGGCATCAGTTTTAAAGAGATATGCTTAGTTAGATCAAATGAGCACTATTACTTTACAGTTAATCTGCAGAATAGAGTTTACTATTTTCCAAGTTGTGTGGAGTGACTAAAAATGCCAAATGTCTTAACTTTGGACACAGATGGGGCCAGTTTCATTATCCAAAACTGCTTTGCTGGCGACATGGACGTGGGCTCCTGCTGCACTTTGGTTGTTTGGTTGTGGTGGTTGGGTTTTTGCATCTTAATATGGGATGGACTTTGTGGGCAATACATTTATTGAGTGGAATTTGTGACTGTTGCGTGAAAGGAACTGGCATGAGAGCAAAAGGATTCCTACCGCTGGTGCGGCTCATCCTGTCAGCGGAGATCATCTGTGTCAGTGGCAAATCTACAGGCAACGGACAGCTAACCTATAGTTCATCTGAACTCTTGGGACTACGGCATGTCGGTGCACCAATTTTGCCCGGTTAGCTTAACAACGTGCCCCAGGAGTTACGTCGGGGCCCTGACCCAGCGACTGACAGAGGAAGGAAAGTCAGGAAGAGGGGACGAAGAGGCGGCATTCGGCATCGTGTCCCGGGAGCAAACAAACTGCCGCTGCCATCTATAATCCTCTCCAACACCCGTGCTCTCAAAAACAAACTGGACGATCTGCACCAGCAGGTAGGAGCCTGTTATGAGTTTCGCGTGTCTGGATTAATGGCTTTTACTGAAACATGGTTCGGGGTGGATGTTCCAGATAACTTTATTCAAATTGACGGCTTCACTCACGTTCGCCTAGATAGAGACGCGAGCTCTGGGAAAAGCAAAGGAGGGGGCGTGTGCATGTACATCAGAGACAGTTGGTGCCGTAATATAGCAGTCCGAGACAAAATATGCAATCCGGACTTGGAACTGCTGTGCGTAACGCTGCGACCATATTACCTTCCGCGGGAGTTTACAAACATATTCGTTTGTCTCGTCTACGTTCCACCCAGCGCAAACGCCGGCAGAGCAGCCAATCAAATTACAGACTGCATACATCGCCACCTCCAAAATAAACCTGACGCGCCAGTGCTACTTGGTGATTTTAACCATTGTTGCAAGGCAAAAACTTTGCCAGGCTTTCATCAGTATGTTAAGTGCAGTACTAGAAGCAAGAATATATTAGACAAGTGTTATGGCAATATAAAAAACGCCTACACAGCTAAGGCCAGAGCACCATTAGGGAACTCTGATCATAATGTTATACATCTTCTCCCCACTTACCGGTCGGTTTTTAAATCCTGCAAACCTGAAGTTAAAACTGTCAAGGTGTGGAGTACTGACAAGAAGGAGGAGCTTAAAGGATGCTTCCTTTGGACAGACTGGGACATCTTCTTGGAGGATGGGGACATAAACAATGCTGCAGAGTCAATTACAGACTATATCTCCTTTTGTATTGACTCCACTATCCCCCAAGTTACTGTAAAACGGTATCCTAACAACAAGCCGTACATTACAAGGGGTGTTAAAGAATGCCTAAGGAGGAAGAGTGCAGCCCACAGGGTGGGAGACTCCTTAGGTGTTAGAGCGGCTCAAAAAGACCTTAATTTCCAACTACGAGCCTCTAGGAGTCGATATAAGGAACAGGCTGAGCAGCATTTGTCCACATCTAACTCAAGGAAGTTGTGGAACTCTATAAGACAAATGACAAATATGGACACAAAGAGAAAACCACTGTGTGCTCAGAATGAATTGGCCAGGGCAAATGAACTAAATGACTTTTACATGCGTTTTGATGCAGATAACAGAAGTAAATGTACAGCAGTTTTGGATAATGTTATATGTGATTTAAATAGAAACAGAGTTTTGATAGAGCCTCATACTGTTACAAAAGTGTTTAAAACCATTCATACAAACAAAGCTACTGGGCCAGATAACATGTCTGCTTTTTTCTTAAAAGCATTTGCAAATGAGCTCTCATCTGTTTGGCACAAACTATACCAGCTCTCTATTGACAACTGCATGGTGCCCGTACTTTGGAAAAAATCCATCATAATCCCAGTACCTAAAAAAGTGAGCCCCCAAGTGGACAATGATTACAGGCCAGTAACTTTGACTTCAAATGTTTTTAAATGTTTTGAAAGGCTGATGTTGGAAAAGCTGCGCACACAGCTGGAGACACTTTTGGACACATATCAGTTTGCATATGTAAGAAAACGTAGCACGAGTGATGCCATTTCAACACTGATGCATCTCATTTTGAAACATCTTGAACACCCCTTTACATATGCTAGGCTTCTCTTTATTGATTTTAGTTCTGCATTTAATTCAATACAGCCCCACATCCTCCTTAGCAAGCTGGTACAGGCAAAAGTAAACCCATTTCTAATAAGATGGTACTATTCCTTTCTATCAGATAGGCCACAACAGGTTAAGTTTAACTCAGCTCTGTCTAACACAACCATGTGCAGCACTGGGGCACCTCAGGGCGCAGTCAGTTCTCCATTTTTGTTTACATTCTATACCAATGATTGTGTTAGTTCTGAATCATGCCAGTATATATTGAAATTTTCTGATGATACTGTCCTACTCAGCCTGTTAACAAAGACATCTGATGTAAAGTTTCATGGTGTTGCTGTAGAGAAGCTTGTGGCCTGGTGTGACTCACACAAACTGCAGATTAATACAAATAAAACAGTAGAAATGGTGATTGACCCCAGAGCAGCTGGTGACCATGGCCCAGTGACCATTCATGGCCATAACATAGAGCAGGCAAGCTCCTTTAAGTATCTGGGAGTCCATATTGACAGAGATCTGAGCTGGAACACACAGGTGACCACTGTCTGCAGCAGAATACACCAGCGCCTCCATTTTCTGCGCAGGCTCAGATTATTTGGTGTCAGTAGTAATATTATGCTCATTTTCTACAGAGCTACCATTGAGTCGGTGCTAAGATATGGAATCACCAGCTGGTTTGGAAACTTGCTGGTCAAATCAAAAACCCAAATTTTAAATCTGGTGAGGACAGCAGGGAAAATTATGGGCTGTGCAGTCCCTCTGAGCCCTCAAGAACTTTACAAACAGGCCATGAGGAGACAGACCAGGAGCATTCTTTCAGACCCGACACATGTGTTGTACCCTGAATATGAACTGTTGAGTTCGGGGAGGAGGTACAGGGTACCACGGTGGAAATACAACAGATATAGACATTCATTTGTGCCTGTTTCGGTGGAACTGTTAAATGATAAATGATGTAGAAATGAGTGTGTGTGTTGAGAGAGATGTACTGCACCCTGGGTATGGTTTTGTTTGTTTTTTGTGGTGTGAGCAGCCCATTGGCCCAAGAAAAATTTCTCCTAAGGGAGACAAATAAAGAAATCTTGAATCTTGAATCATTCTCTTAAACTCATGATTGTGGTTTGTCGTTTTTAGCCATGAGTGACTCCAACAACTGCAGTGGTCTGAGGAGTCTGGAGAACGGACAGACATTTTTTCGTTACCGGGGGCTCTTCGTCATCTTCAGCTGTCGTCATGGTTACAGGCTCCATGGACACAAGACCAACAGTTGTGTGTCGGGGCGGTGGTCCCGGGAGCCCCCCATCTGTGTCGGTAAAGTAAAGCATCAAAGTATATACTGTTTACTCTGTGACTTGAATGTGGTTAATGGACACATTAACTTTCATGCACCGGTGTATGCAAAGACAGTTAGTCTGGACAGGTTAAGTGTCTTGCCCAAGAAGACAATGGCAATAATCATCTGTGGGAACTGGAATCGCGCCACCAACCTGTGAGTAAGTGGATGTGACCGATCTGCCTAGGATGTTTGAAAAACCAACCTTCAAATCAGTGCGCAAATGCTCTACTACCAACTGAGCTACTGTCACCCAATGCAAAAAAAAAAAAAAAAAAAATAGCTGATGTTAGATGCAAGTATATATTTGTTAGTATACTCAAAATAAAGTGCTCAATTTTGGTAGTGATTCAAGCTTTTGTATATCCCCCAAAAAGTATATCACGTCTTTTATTTATTTTAATTTTTATTATTTTAATCCATGTTTAGATCCCACTTTGATGGTTAAGGTACAATATGGAGAAGTTCTTAGGTCCTATAATATTGTAAAGTTATATTATCAAAATACCATAACTTAAATGTGACCCATATCTTCTGTGCACTCCTTTTGCTTAGATTATTAGTCTTAGTTCTGAAGGTTCAATTCCCGCTTTCAACATAAACATAATCGGTTGAGCAGTCACATCCACTGACCCACAGGCTGGCAGTGCAATTCCAGCTCCTACAGATGAATGTTGTCGTGTCCTTGGGCAAGATACTTAACCCACCTCGCCCCAGTGTCTGTGTACACTGGTGTATGAATGGGTGAGTGGTTCCTTGATGTAAAGAGCTTTGAGTGACTTGAAGGTGGAAAAGAGCTGTATAAAAAACACCAGTGTACGCAAGACAGTTAAAGTGCTGGACAGGTTAAGTGTCTTGCCCAAGGACACAACATTGAAACACTGACCTTTGAAACGGGACAAACGCTAAATCAGTTGAGTTAGAGCCCATAAAAAAAACACCCTTGAGGCTTTCTTCAGCAAGAAATCATTATTATTACACTGATTTGTTTTTTAAAGTACTTGTAGGTAATAATTTAACTTGTTTTTACTTCATCATATAAAAAAAACAAAAAAAAAAACCAAACAATGAATCACTTCTAACTTGGATTTCTAGATGAAGGTGGACTATGTAACTTTTCTAGTGGAGTGTGTGCCACTTAGTTGTCTCCATAGAGATGTCATTGTCCGTAATGTTCCACAGTATATCATTAAACTTACTTCTCTTGCATGTACTTCATTAGAGGTGTTTTTATTGCCAAAATTATACCTTGGAAAACAGGCTCACCTCGCACAGCTCTCGACCTTGGCCTGGCGCATTTCTTCATGGAGACTGATAGCTTTAAAGCCATACTGTGGAACATTCCAGGCAAAGCATTAACAACTCCATGGCAACCAGGTGGCGCACTCTCCACCAGAAAAGTTACACAGTACGCCTTTTTAACATTTACTTATTCCTACAATAAGAAAAACGTCAATTTCCTCTTACTTGGATATTTTGTATTATTAGTAAACACAAATATTGATTCTATAGATAGGGACTAGGATTGTCAAAAGTATCGAAAATCAGATACTAATCGATACTAAAACTAGTATCTTATTTGAGCAGGTATTGATACTAAAAAAGTCGCATTCGCAGGACAGAAATGAACCTTTCCTGGACAGCTTTAGAATGATCTTGAGCTGTATCAGAACAAGTATAAGACACATACTAGTATACACCCATGGATCACTATGGAACCTACCTCAACCACTGAGAGATTATACAGATATAAGGCCACATGAGAATATAAAAGTAAGTACTACAATTTAATGCTGAAAATCACATTCTATTATCTAAAGAAAGAGTGTTTTTAATTATCTTCATGGTATCAGGATTGGTATTGAGTCTATTCCTTAGTATCAAAATCAACTCAACTAATGTAAACATCCTCTCTCTCTTCAGGCTCCGGTTGCCCGCCCCCTGGTCCAGTGGCTCACGGCTCCTTCAGTGTGAACAGTGACTCCTCTTGGGCGGAGTTTTCGTGTGACGTGGGACACAAGCTCATCGGACCCTCCGCTCTGTACTGTAAAGGAGATGAGTGGAGCAGCCCCCAACCTGTGTGTGAAGGTCTGTCACCTGCTCAGAACAAACAAACCTGGAGTTGTGTTTTGTTTCATGCTCACATTTAACACGCAAACCCTGCATATTTAGACTGAGGTCTTCTCTCAAACTGAAAACACTCTGTCCCCCGTTGTGATGTCATTATGGTGATACAGGAAGTGCTCCACTGTGTTTTTAAACTCCATACACCTTCACTAGAATCATTTGGATGTTTTCAGACCTGGAATTGCCAATCTCTACTGAACTAAAGATAAAAGGAGCTGTTAACTTGGAAACTAGTAGTAGTAAAAAAAAAACAAACATCTAATGCAATGTTTTTTCTTCATTTTTACTACTTTCTTCACTTTATATACATCTGTAAGACATCAAATATATATGGAATTATTAAGTTAAATAACATAAATCATTTTTGATAAAGCAATGGTGGCAACTTTGAAGATTTAAATGTGAGATATAAAAAAAATATATTTAGTAGTGTTATTTAATGTTTTTTCTTTACTACACAATTCCATTTTTCTTACTTCATATATTTGATGTCTTCTGTATGTATATAAAATGTAGAAAGTAGTAAAAATTAAGAAAATAAAAACACTGAATTGTTGAAACTTTTAACTGGTAATGTATATAGATGGAAAAAGTTGTTAGTAGGCCAAAATTACAACCTTACTTTCATAAAATCATACATTTGTGTAGTACAATAGTGGTTCAGCTGAGATTCTTGATATACCGTACTGTACTTTTAATTATGTACAAAATTCTTTCAAATTTTTACCTGTAATGTTTTTTTTTTGTTTGTTCAGAGTCTGACCTGATGCACTCCCACCCCTTCATAGTGATCTCACAAAAGCCGACCGTTAACTGGACCCTCCAGGCCACCGTAGATCTCAAAACTAAAACACCATCCCATCATATAACAGAAGCCACTCCTAAAAATACATCTCTTCACTTTGACATCACCAACTCCAGAACGGATGGAACAAAATCAGATTTACTACAACAAATTTCAACAGTAACTTCTGAAGAAAATCAAGACATGCACAATCTGTCAACTACACAGAAAAGATTTTCAAAAGAGCTTCTACCAGCTGTTACGTCCCTTAAGACTACAACTAATGAATTCTCAGCAACTTTTACTACAATTTTAAAACATGATCTAACCCAAGCTGCTACTGTGCTACCATCTTTTCAAATACTTCCAACTTTTAACAATCCTATAATTCAAAATCTTCCTGTTTCTTTCAATCCAGTGATGACCAAAACAACTAAAACTCCTGTACCCCTGTCTCTTAGCTCTACAATGTCAACTTTAGCTAAGTCTTACGGTACTACAGCAAATTTGAAATCTACTTATGGGACCACTTCTCCAGGCTTGGGAATCACCCCTAACCAAAATATTAAGTCTTCAACTATTTCAGACAATATATGGACCACTGACCCACCTGTGCTCTTGCAATTCACATTAAAGGACCACAACTACCACACTACTACTACCACAACTACACCTCAAAACGTTGCAACTACTTTTAAATCAGGTACCAAAAATGGCTACCAAACCAAGTTAGTCAAGTAAGTCAACTTTAACTATGACATTCACCAATATTGTGTCTACTGTTACAGAAGAAAGCAAGATATTTTCAACCACACAAACCAAAAAGACAGAACCAAGCGTGTCCAGTCCCTTGTGTCCAGATCCTCCTGTTCCAGTGAATGGGGCTTTTTATTTTGGAAACAAAGAGACAGCGTGGCCTATAGAAAAACAACATATCCAGTATGTCTGCTCCCCTGGGTTTGTGCTGGCCAAAGGGGATGCTGTCCGGTACTGCCAGGAGGGAACGGCGTGGAGTGGAATTACACCAATTTGTGAAGGTAAGAGTTTAATATGTGGTATGGGTTTTAAGATGTTTTTACACTTTACTACTACTTTACTACTACTTTTACCACTGTCCACTCCTATAATTAAGCCAGGTTTTGCACCTTTTAACACAGTGTCACAGCATGTTCATATGTAGGAGGCCTATCTGTATTGACTCAGTGTTCTTCAAATTAACAGAACTTCTGAGGAAACATTTCCAGAAACAACCAAGAGTGCTCCACCACATTGAGGCTTTCCACGAGACTGTCAAAAGTTATGTGTAAACAGCACTGATGTGGAAAAATGATGCAGGATGAGATTTCTAAATAACACCAGTCCGGATGGCCTCAAAACGTCGTGTTGGAGTCAAATAATGTTCCCATCTTCAGTCAGAGTCTGTTCTAAAATCTGAAGCTCCTGCCACTTTGTCCTGCGCAATATAAACCACTTGAGGGCGCTGTAAAGCCGTCCTTGGTCTGATGCACTTGATTTCTGAAATCGTAGTACCATAGTATCTATATCATGGATCTACTAAAATAACCATCTATATATAGTCTATGATTCACAGTAAAATTACTATTTTCTCATTGTTTATGCACTTATGGACGTATAGAGAGCAGACACCAAAACATTACACCTTTAGTTCATAAAAGTGGTTTATTGAACAAATGCCATGTTTGTTGTCAATAAAAATATATCATGTAAGCTCTTAAACCATTAAAAGTTGTATGAACAGGAAACCTCAGTTAACTTTAAGATCTGTAAAACTTTCCTAACAAATAAAAAACAGAACACTGGATAGTTTTGAACAGTTTAAAACAAGTTAATATTCCTCCCCCTTCTCTCCCTCCACAGAATCAGTGCCCACTTCCTCATAATCTTTCTCTAAAGCGGCCATGTCCTCCCTGGCCTCAAAGAACTCTCCGTCATTCATGCCTTCTGCCAAATACCAGTGGACAAAGGCTCACTCGGCATACATCAGGTCAAATTTGTGATTGAGCCGCTCCCATAGATGGCTTCATTATCAAACATGAAGCCACGGTCTGAATGCTCCAGGTTTCTGTGGGTGGTCAGGATTTGTCAGGAGTTGTAGGGCTCCACCACAGCAGTGGACAGCTGCGGAGCAGGGTAGATGAAGAACTATAAACACTATAAACTATAAACTATTTATACATAAACTATTTATATTTATATTATATATTATTAAATTATATTATTATAATTATATTTATATATAAACTATTTATAGGCTCATTGGCTTGTCTCCATGGAAATGTTATGTTATTCCTTTTCCTGTAATGTTTTTCAGTATGGCATTGAACTTATCTATATTGCACTTATTCAATAACAGGAGTTCTTATTGTTCAGAAATATCTTGGAAAAACATGCATTCTTATTTTCCTCTGACCTGAGGGACTTCTCTTATAAGGTTAGAAAAGTTCTTTCAGGGAGTCAACTCTGTCAACACTGATTTGCATGCAGTAACTTATATGGTAAGTACTTTTAAATATGGAAATGCAGAGTGTAATGTTTTTAAATTAAATAATGAGAATGCATGGCTTGAGTGTAAATGACTGGAAACCTAAATGTATTTTAATTGTTTATAACCTCCCCGGGACTGTAGATGGAAACTAGCTTTAGCTAAATCTGGTGTAAAGCATCTCCTCTTTTATGAGATTTACGTATTTGCACATGGGCCCTGTTAAAATAAACCAATAAACTAAACTTACAGTGAGAGACGTCACCTCTCCACAGACCTGGCCTGTCAAAGCCTTAATGTCTTTATAGTGACATGCAAATGATGGCCCCACCTCTCGAAAAAATTTAACAGTGCATCTTTAAAAGGATTGTACTTGATGTTTATTTCTTTTTTGTTGAGAAATATGCCATTTACTCCATACAGTATATTGAACAAACCACCAGGTGCAGAAAAATTAGGGTGAATGGCTGAGAAGCATAAGGTAACAACTGCTAGGGAGTAAGAATTTAATCCAATCAGAGGGGTTAGTTGGATGGGAACCACATTGCAACAGCTACTTGTGACTATTATGGTTGACAATTGTTTCTTTGTCATGGTTCAACATCAGAGTGAAGAGGAGCTAAGGGGGCGGGGCTAACGGTTCATTCTAGCACATGTATTTCACTCATCGTTCAATAATGTTTTAATATTTATAATAATATTTAATCAGCAATTGTTAATAATTTTCCAGGTTTTTCTTATTTTCTGTGTTTTTGTTATTTTCCATGTTTTTCAGATGTGGATGAGTGTGTGCTTCCTGTCGCTGTGACTGGATGCCTGTTTGGTTGTGTGAACAGTCCTGGGAGCTTTCACTGTCTCTGCCCCTCCGGATTCACGATTCAGAGCCCAGACGCACACTGCCAAGGTTTAACTCTTTTATACTCAAAAAGGCAGAAGTATGTGACAACAGACAGCACAGACACAAAATAAGGAAATAAGAATAGGCTCTGTACACAATAACGGTGGTCAACCTAACTGTTAACGTTACTACTTCCTGTCCAGTGTAAGGCTCATAGTAATAATGCACTGTATAAAAATACTTTAAAAGGTTAAAAACAGCTAAAAATTCATTGATGCATTTCACATTTTGAGTAACTAAAAAAACAGACACCCCACTAATATTTCTGTGTCTGGAAGTAAATAAGTGCAGTAATCTTATGCAATACTCTGGAGTGTCACAAGAGGGCGCGTCGCTAGGAGTGAGGACACCAAGGGGCAGAACGGGGCAGAACTGCAGAATAAACCCTGCAGTTGAGCGATGAACAAGCAAAACTAAGCTGTCTCTGGTTTCCTTTCTCACAGGGTTTATCTTATAACCCCCTCTCGGGCACGGGAGGGGCTACACCAGCTATGAGGTTTTTGCAGAGTTACGCTAAAATGAATTAAAAAAAAATAAAAATTTAAAATAAAATTTAATGATCAGGCAGTGGACAGGGAGCTGCGGATGGATGCCGCAACTAACATGTTAAACACTTCACAGGTAAAATGAATACCTCACAAGACACAGTTCTATGTTTAGATAGATGTAGAGAGATGTTTGTGTCTCAATGCTAATGCTAATATTGACGCACCATAAATATTAAAATAACACTCCAAAATGAAGTATTCTACAGGTAAAATAATTGGGTAATTGGGTAATCTTTATTTTAATTTATTTGAATTTTAATAGGTTGTTTATTTTATGTTTTCTTTAATAAAAGACTGTCAGTTTTGAGATACAGTCAGCTAGCTAGCATGCTACTGTGTACAAAGCCTGTTTCAGTGCAGTCACCTGTTAATATTGTATTTGTTTGTTTGAATAAGATAATCAAGAAAAGGTAACATTTTCACAGTAAGAATGAAAAATGTGTTTTGTAAGTATAAATCGTACAGACTTTTTGGATAGAATTCTCCCTCGTGTGACGTTATCAATGTGTTTTAGAACACTGTACCTGTAATTTTCAACATATTTTTCAACTTTTCTTTGGGAATTGCTTCTTGGTTGGTGGAAAACTATCTTTTATATTTACAGGTATTATCCCACCAAAAAAATAAAGAATAAAAAAAAAAATCATAAATTATCATACGCACTTTAACAAACGCAACCCAGACTCAATGACATACTGTGGAACATTTTAGGCAAAGCAATAACATCTTCAAGGAGACAAAACGTTTCAAACCCTCCACTAAAGTTACATAATGCAGCTTTAAACCTTGTTTATTTTGCAGATATAAATGAGTGCGCACCTAACAGCGGTATGGGCCCTTGTTCGGAGCGGTGCCATAACTCTCCCGGCTCATTCCACTGCTCTTGTTCATCTGGATTCACTTTGGCTGCAGATGGACTCACCTGCATCTCTGAGTGTCCCAACGGATACAGGAAACAGCCCAACAACTCAACACTGCCCCCTACAGGCCAGTGTGTAGGTGCGTGTCTGGCTAGTAGTGTATTGATTGCAGTTTAGTCCTGGTTTAAATCTTATTTGCTTTTGATTTTGTTCTTATTCACTAGTTTGGTTCTTGTTAGTTCTGGTTTAGATCTGGTTTGAACCAAATGATTTGGCCTGGCTGGTTAGTTTTGGGTTAACATTAACTGATAACTAACTAACTAATAATGTTTAGGCACAGTCCTGGCTTGAACTATGGATGTGACGATATCCAAATCTCACGGCACGATAATTTTTGCGGTATTTTGTGGAGGCTAATGAAATTGTGGATATGCTACTTTTAAAATGCCTTGACAAGACTTTGGTTCTGTTATAATCCAAATAGTTCATATTTAAAAGTGAAGAGTTAAACTGCAAAAAACAAACAAACAAAAAAACAATGTCACCAAAAAGTATGTTACTTTTGGTACCATGTGTAGATATTATCAAAAATATCTAGTGGATTTAATGAAGGAGGGATGGAATAATATTTTGCTCGAAGTAAAATACATTTACAATACCTATTTGGCTTGAAAACAATTGCTGTGTTTCAGATGACATCACAACATCTATGGGCCAATAATGTTTAATACAGATGGGGGAAGATAAAATTGTTGTTTAAAAAGCCAATTTTTGTTGTAATGCAGACAATTATAGGGATGAGTCATTAATAGAAATGACCACCTTCAACATTTGTGAATTTACTTTTTAGATATTTCAACAAAAAGTACCACATAATGATGAAGGAAATTGGCTCTTGCCCCCATCTGGGAGTAGAATATTCTGGACTCTGAAAACCAAACCACCAATACTCTACAAAGAGAAAACAGCTAGCCTGCAATGACCTTTTCAAATGACATAACGTGTTTTTGTAAATTAACTCTCCAAGTGCTTAATAACAGTTATGCCTTCATGTAGCCTGCACTGAAATAGAGCAAAGGATCATGGTATATGTAGTTCCCTCTGTTTTGCTGCACCATAACAATGTATTTAACCAATTCGACATATTATGTGTTATTCAGGTAATCCAGTTGAGGTCCAATCGTCTTTTTAATTGGAAATTATACTGTTTAGATAAGACTTTGGAGGGGTAAATGGGACAGTTTTGTGGAAAAAGTAAAAGTATTTTTTGCAAAAATGATAGTATAAAATTGAAAAGAAACTTGTCCTTGAGAATAAGAAAGAAACGAAATCTTTATTTTTCTTCTTTTTGGCCATGTTGTCAAGCCTTGTTGTTCTGGACTGCTTTTTATTTACTTCTTATATTTTCTGGTTTTGCTGTGATCCTGGGACCAGCCCTTCTTCAGACCCTGTAATGTCACACTGTGGAGCTCCAAAGAACTGCAGTGCAGATCTGTTATTTTTTTCATATAATTTTGTCTTTGGACCCAGCACACTTTTATTGGATATGTCTCTATCTACCAGTAGTAAAAGAAGATTTCAAATGTTTCAACTAGACAAAAACTTGTTTGAGTGAAGATGTTTGGTTGCTCATACAAGCAACTTCTTCTGTTGTGGTCAGATTACTGATGGACACTGCCTTATATCTATTTGAAATTAACACACCTATTGTTTACAGTTTCTGTTTGTTAGCTAGGTCTATCTACCACTACTTTGCCCTGATTTGAACCTTGGACATTTGAATATAGGACACTGCTTTTTAGCCTCAATATTAATACCTGTTTTTTTTCTGTAGTACCATGCCGAGTTTCATTTTTTATGTTGCATAGTTTTGAAAAATCACAAATGCCTCAGTATTAATACCTGTTTTTTTTCTGTAGTACCATGCCGAGTTTCATTTTTTATGTTGCATAGTTTTGAAAAATCACAAATCACAAATGCAACAGTCTGTATCTGTGTCTATTTGCAGATATAAATGAATGTGAACACAGGGAATGGTGTGAATGGAAGTGCGTAAATCTGCCTGGGTCGTACCGCTGCATCTGCCCCAGAGGATTCACCCTGGCACAGGACGGGAGGCGGTGCAGAGGTCAGACACACGCTGGTCTAATCCTGGTCGACTTCAGTATGTGTTTGTTGAGATTCTTTTTGTTGCCTTATTAATGACAATACACATTAAAGGGTCCATATTACGCTATTTTCTGATCTATGTTATAACGTTGTTTCCTCATCCCAAACATACCTTGAGCTGTGTGTTGTTTCATTCACACATGTTTAACACACAAACCCTGCATAATTAGGCTGAGGAGTTTTCACAAACAGAAAACACTCTGTTCCACCTTGTGATGTCATGTGGTAATACAGGAAGTGCCCCACAGTGTTTTTAAACTCCATACACCTTCACTAGACTAATTTGGATGATTTCAGCCCTTTAATTGCCAATCTGTACTGAACTAAAGGTAAAAGGTAACTGTCAACGTGAAATCTACTGCTTCATGGCATCACAAGGTGGACCAGAGCATTTTGAGCTTTAGAGATGTAGCTAGATAAATAATAAAGTGTCACTCAAACATGTGTGAAACAAACACAACTCCAGGTATGTTTTTGAGGAGGTAACAACATTATAACAAAGCTTAATATAGGAACTTTAATATAGGAAATTTAATTACTTCATAACTGTATTTGTGAAGTAGATTTTGAAATGATTTTTTTTTTTCTAGAATCCAACTTGTTGAACAGAACTGAAATATAGATAGGCTTATTGATGCTGATGCCATCATCAAGACCGTTGACACTGATGTGTGGATTAACATTCTATCTTAAAAATGGCTCTCCCGTGCCCCCTGCCAAGTTAAAATAGGCCGTAAACATTTATTTCCAACGCGACTCTGAAAATATTGAATGACATGTGAGGCCAGGGTTGATCGGGAGCCCTCCCACTGAAGCGTGCTCTTCTCTTTATCACTGCTTGCTGTTTTAATTACTGTTTGAGACTTGCAGAAAAGGCCAAGGGTTTATTTTGAAGACGTTCATAATTTGAGCAAACAAAAATATAACAACAAATAAACAAAAACAGCTAGAGTAAAAAGATTGATTCAATTGTATCTGTTGAATGAAATTCAGCACAATACATTCAAAATTCAATTCAATTCAATTCAGTTTATTGTAGTCATTGTCACAAAAAGAACAACGAAATTGTGTTTGGAGCATCCCATAAAGTGCAATCCATAAGAAAAATAAAATAAATACCCTTAAACCCCAGTGTAACATTGACCCAGTGTGGCTTCAGTACAACATGAGACAGTACAACATGAGTCTTGTAGCGGCATGATGGTGTCAATAAGGTGCACAAAAACAGGGACATACAGACAGGGACTTGAGAATAATGACAAAATGCAACAATGCAACCAGTTCAGTGTTATTGAGAGTTGAATGTGTTTTTTGTCTGCGAGAGGGGGGCAGAGAGGGGGGGAGAGGGGCAGAGTTCAGGAGCCTCACAGCCTGTGGATACAGACTGTTGGCCAGTCTGGATGTTCTGGCCCGTATGGACCTGTACCTTCTCCCTGAGGGCAGCAGGTGAAAAAGATGGTGCGCAGGGTGATGTTGATCCCGCAGGATGTTGTGCACTCTTCTCAGACAGCGAGTGGAGTAGATGGTGCTGATTTCTGGAAGGGTGGTTCCGATGATTCTGCCGGCTGCTTTCACCACCTGCTGGAGTGCCTGCTGGTCAGCCTTAGTGCAGCTGGAGAACCACACTAAAAATCCATATGTCAGAACACTACTGATGGCACAGTTATAAAAGTTCAAAGCTTTATTAGATCTCAAAACCTGCATGAAATACTTTACTTTTTACTCTTTAAGTACACTTTTAAACAGGTACTTCAGTAGTGTTACTTAAGTAGATTTTTCCATTTGAGACTTTTACTTTTTATTTCTTTACCCTGGTTCATTTACTTAAGCTACAAAATTGAATACTTCTTCCACCACTACTGAGACAATGTTTGAAACAGCTGGGACTTGTTATAAAGCCACAAGCTGCACACAAACTTGACAAACTTGTAATTAAAATGCAACTTTTCTGTTTCTTTTTGCACAGATATAAATGAATGCAGTGACAAAAATGGTGGCTGCTCCCATCTGTGTATAAACCGAAGAGGGACGTTTAAATGCTCCTGCCCCCGCTCCCACCGCCTCTCCACCTACAGCTGGAGCAAGTGTGTCCCAAGAATATCAACTGTTTAGTACGGTATGGACTGGACAAAGTCGGGCAGGACAATTTTGTAATAAAAATCAAATTGTGATCTCATCCCTGTGCTATATTTGAGCAAAGTTTGTTCTTCTCCAGTACAGATATATTGTACTTAATCATAAAGCATTATATTGTTCAGGAATTAGGAAGTGCAAGTTTAGCATGCTAGTTGTTAGAATTACCATGACAGCCAAATCCGCTCTAGCTTTTGAAAGTTGTGAAAAGCGCTTATAAACTCATCATGGTGAGTAATTAGGATGCTCTGAATGCATAATGTAAGAACAGATTAACTCACTTACCTTATGCAATTACCTTTTGACCACTGCAAACCTATATAATTAATTAGTTCTGTTTTTCACATTTTAAAGCAGACATACTGTACAAAATAGACTTTTTAGAGCTTTTAACCATGTTCTTGTTTCCCCCATAATTTACTCACCTGAAGTTGTATTTGGAGTGATTTGTGCATGTTTGAGCAATCTTTAATCATTTAAAAATATTTTCAAGATGCCATATTGTCAATCAATCTCCGTTTTCACCACCACTGGGACACACACACTGCTCCGTACTTATCGTTGTTCCATTTTATTTTCTCAAACTGTGCGTGCGCAGAATTTGGCAGCACTGCGTAGTCATTTTGGTACAAATTAAAAAAAAATCTTCTATTCGCTAGTGTGATCTGCAGCTATCCATAGGAGGGGGTGACTGCATGTGGCACTTTGTTGTGATGTGATCAGCTCCTATTGGGAACCAGTTTTCTAACTAGACTGGACTTGTTGATGAACAATGCAAACTATAACATAATAATCCATGGGTGTCATAGATTATAGCTATAGAGCAGACACAAGCATAATAGGTCTTCTTTAAGTAAAAATCCTGTACAGTGCCTATAATGCAGCGGTTTGATCACAAAAACAAGCTGTTTTGAAAGGCTCTAAGTAACGTTCAGATTTGCCATATTGTAATACTACTTTAACCCTCTGTAGTCTGTGTTCAAATATGTGTGGTCTGATGCCTTTCTTAATGAATTCCTATTTATTCACTTGTTATAGTACCTTTATATGTTGTTGATATTTAAAACAGACATAGTAGGATCGTGTAATGAAATACTTTTATATATTATATTATTGACACAATGAATATATATACTGTATATAGTTAAATAATGTGAAATATGTAACTTTTTTTTTTTTTTTTACAGAATCTTAAATAAAATACATTGGTTACACATGTTTCTTCAGTTGTAGACATTGCTCACCATTAATTAAACACAGTTATGATAAATGTAAGTAGTACATATTGTAATCTGATATTTTGTGTTTGTTTTTTGTGTTCAGAGTTGACACCTTTTCTTGTTCTTGTATCTGTTTATGTAGTTGTTAATGTAACTGCTTTTGTTTGTGACACTTTGTTGCTATGAACACAAAATTTCAGATCATTACATTATTTAAATTTTTCATTCACCACACTCACAGCCATGCAAAAGCTCACAATAAAATAATATACAGAATGTCCATAAAGTGTCTTTACAATTTAAAAAAATGTATTACAAAGGCAATTGATGAGAAAACTTAATCAGACTTGTTCTATTGTATTCAGTGGTTTCCAAAGTGTTTTACCTCATTTAATCCACCTCTATATGGGCACCATTAGTCGCATGAAGCACATCAAGTCAGTACTGGATTTCTTGCCATGTCCTCCTACCTGGTTGCAGTCGCATCAATTATCTTTTGCTTTAGTTCAGTAATGTCCTGTATCTTTGTTCCATACACGATATCTTTAAAAGAAAAAGAAATCCAGAGGTGGAGGTGGTCCATCCCTTCCAATCTAACGGTTTGGAAATGTTTTAAGGAACTCACAAAAAATGCAATATGGTTAAAAACTTTTGTAACCACTGAGTACAATAGAACAAATCTAATTAATATATCTTATCAACTGCCTTTGTAATTAAACTGTAAAATTGCAAAGAGGCTTCATGGATACCCTGTACTTCCATTCATTCAAAAGTGTAATTCTGATGAACCAACACTACACAACATGGTTTACTACACAGTGGATATGAATGAACACATAATGGCTGTCTAAAATGTCATAATACTAGAATAATAAATTAATAAATAAAAACATTTTTGTTACACATATGTTACACATACTCATATAGTTCTCAGTCAACAACCTCCTTTAGTTCAGTTCAGTTTTGCTTCATTTTCTCTTCAGTTAGTGTTTAGCTTTGACATTTTACCATACATGCTAATCACTGGAAGCACAAATATCATGATTTCTTATGATTGCAAAGATTAAATGTTTTTTTTTTTCAGCAATTGCTATGACAACAACAGTACTGCTAATATTATCACAGCTATAAGTGCATTTTCAGTCACACGAGGAGTCTTCGCTGTACCAGGCAGCTTGTGTTGGGCAGGAAGTCTTGAACGTAGGTGACCGCGGCTTTGGACAGATAGGTCATTGTCCCGTAGCTGCCACTGGGGGCGCTGTCGTAGAAGAAGTTCCAGATGCCCGTCGCGGGGTCCTTTCCCAAGAAGTAGTCACCAACAATGTTCCCTCTAACTTTTCACGAGTCTGAGCAAACACACAAACTCCCTGAGCGTCCCATGGACCACTGTGAGCGACATCAGATGTGCGCACTGTGGTCATGCTGCATCACATCCATCCAAGTTAAATGGTTTATTAAAATAATCAAATTGCCGCATTTACATTTCTGTTATAAGACTTTTAATTAAGTGCTTTAGCCCACTTATACAATGAAAATGACAAAAATCTTGCTCATGACCTGTGTAGTACGTTAATGCTATTGGAAGTATAAATATTTCATTTTAACTATGGCAAAACATGAGCTTCCAACCAAACCAAGCCAACTGTAAACTCCAATGTTGAAAACACACTTAACATTTTTATTATAAAGCTCTGACGTATAAGCCATTGTGTGAAGCTTTTGCTGTGCACTGAGACTGTCCTACTGTGTCTGGGAGACAGTCCGGTAACTCTTTTTCAGTATATGACACGATCATTTGATGTTTACAACTTATAAAGTAGTGACAGTATTCAATGACCAATACACACTGAGAGGAATCTGTATCTGCACACCCAGCTGCTCTATTACTGTACATTTACATATCATATCAAAACGCAATATATAATGTGTATTTGTATATAAAATATATTCAAACCAAGTGGTATGGGTCAAAATAAATATATATTTACAAACCACACACTGCAAACAGTGAACAAACACACACTTCAAAATGTAAACAAACACACACTGGAAACTAAAAACACACTGTACATGTGACAGTCATTCTGTGACAGAGGTTGGAAGATCGAGTCCCGCTCGGACCAACTTCTGTCATTGTGTCCTTAGGCAAGACACTTCGCCCAAGTGGTGTGTGCGTGATGATTGGTGGTGGTTGGGGGGCGTAGATTGGCATTAGCTAATACTAATGATTACACATAATACACATTTGACGAACAATTAAGTCAATAGCAGAATAAACCACGCTTACCGATCAGGGACAGCATCCAGTCCATCAAAACATAAGGTCCTCTACTCTTCAGTCCATCATGAGATCTTCACTTGGTTCCACGAACCGCTCCGGGTCCGAGATGCCTCTAGTTTAACTTGTACAAACATCCACAGTGTCCTCGGTCGCGTTTCTTCCTTTATTTTGTCCGTTTCGTCATGTTTAAAACGCAAAACTGCTGCAAAACAGTGCGTAAAATTACGCAATTACGCGTGTGTAATTTTACGCGCGGATCTTTGCCCGACGGCGGGCCGTCGGAACGATAATATCGTGTTGTCTTGGCTCGCTGCTACTGCCGCTAACAGGAAGCAGAAGCCCGACCTCTCGCAAACCGTCTTGTTATGCTGTAGTAAGAGTTCCTTTTCCTCTTTCAAGCTCTTAATGTGTCATGCACTCATGCTACTGGATGTTTCTTTTCACCGAATACTGGCAGTGGACCCAGTTCTATCAAATACTGGCAGTGGATCCAGTCTCTCACCAGTCGGCCCTCTCTGTATCTGGTTGACATTTGCCATTAGACACTAGTTGCTGGCTCTGTGTCTGTGGACACTGGCAGTGGATCCAGTTCAAGTCACACTGTGATAATAGTTCCCAGTCAATTAAGTATGTCTGTCTTTTGCACCCGAGCTATTCAATGTGTCTCACTGGCCGTGGACCCAGTCACTTGCAGCACGCAACCCGTAAAGAAGCGTCACAATTCGGCATTGCTCTTTCAACTGCTCCGCACGTCAAGAGCATGTACGTTCAAGTTTAAAAAAAAAAAACCCAAAAAATTACAAATCATTTCACTACCATCTGCTCCAACTGCGGGGAACCAAACACGCAACACCTAAAGAAGCGTCACAATTCGGCCTCTCACTTTCAACTGCTCCGCACCCAGGAGCACGCACATTCAAGTAAAAAAAACAAAAAACTTTAAAAAAGGACAATTTATTTCACTCCCAGCTGCTCCGATGCCTGGAGCTCAGACCGCTGGGAATGAAGCACGCACCCGTAAAGAAGCATCACAATTCGGCCTCTCACTTTCAACTGCTCCGCACGCAGGAGCACGTACGTTCAAGTTTTTAAAAAATCACAATTTTGGAGCGGGGGAAAATTGCAACTTTCATGTGAGCAGCGCGATTCAGCCCGGGACGCCTGAGGGTGTCATATTTTGTCAAAATGACTAAGTTCTGCAGGTGACCCTGGTACTACAGTGCGTGTGTGGAGGGGTGTGTGTGTGTGTATGTGTGTGTGGAGCCACCTCATTCAACACAGGAGGAGGAGCCACCTCATTCAACACAGCAGGAGGAGCAACCTCGGCCACTCTGGAGTAGGAGCCACCTCGGTCCAAACAGGAGGAGGAGCCACCTCATTCAACACAGGAGGAGGAGCCACCTCATTCAACACAGGAGGAGCCACCTCATTCAACACAGGAGGAGGAGCCACCTCATTCAACACAGGAGGAGCCACCTCATTCAACACAGCAGGAGGAGACACCTCATTCAACACAGGAGGAGCCACCTCCTTCAACACAGGAGGAGGACCCACCTCCTTCAACACAGGAGGAGCCACCTCATTCAACACAGGAGCAGCCACCTCATTCAACACAGGAGGAGGAGCCACCTCGGTCCATACAGGAGGAGGAGAAACCTCATTCAACACAGGAGGAGCCACCTCATTCAACACAGGAGGAGCCACCTCATTCAACACAGCAGGAGGAGCCACCTCGGTCCACACAGGAGGCGGAGCCACCTCATTCAACACAGCAGGAGGAGCCACCTCATTCAACACAGGAGGAGGAGCCACCTCATTCAACACAGGAGGAGGAGCTACCTCGGTCCACACAGGAGGCGGAGCCACCTCATTCAACACAGCAGGAGGAGCCACCTCATTCAACACAGGAGGAGGAGCCACCTCATTCAACACAGCAGGAGGAGCCACCTCATTCAACACAGGAGGAGGAGCCACCTCATTCAACACAGCAGGAGGAGCCACCTCGGTCCACACAGGAGGAGACAATTAATTTCACTCCCAGCTCCTCCAGACGTCTGGAGCTCAGACCCTGGGAATGAAACACGCCATCTGTAAAGAAGCGTCACAATTCGGAGCACGTACCTGCAAGTAAAAAAAAAAAAAAAAAAAAAAAATCACAATTCTTTTCACTCCCAGCTGCTCCAACCGCTGGGAACCAAACACGCAACCCGGAAAGAAGCGTCACAATTCGGCCTTTCACTTTCAACTGCTCCGCACGTCAGGAGCACGTACGTTCAAGTTTTTTTAAAACTTGAACGAAAAAATCCCAATTCGGGTTTTCACCCCAGCTGCTCCGATGCCTGAGCTAGGACTGGGGTATGAAGAAATCAACCTGTAATGGGGCATTGCAATTCGGGTTTTCACGAGCTCCAGATGCCTGGAGCTCAGACCGCGGGGAATGAAACGCCAAACCGTAAAGAAGCGTCACAATTCCTTTCACTTTCAACTGCTCCGCATGTCAGGAGCACGTACCTTCAAGGAAAAAAAAAAAAATCACAATTAATTTCACTCCCCGCTGCTCCAACCGCGGGGAACCAAACACGCAAACTGTAAAGAAGCGTCACAATATGTACCTGCAAGTAAAAAAAAAAAAAAAAATCACAATTAATTTCACTCCCAGCTGCTCCAACCGCGGGGAACCAAACACGCAACCTGTAAAGAAGCGTCACAATTCTGCCTTTCACTTTCAACTGCTCCGCACGCAGGAGCACGTACGTTCAAGTTTTAAAAAAACTTGAACGTACCTTCAAGTTTTTTTAAAACTTGAACGAAAAAATCCCAATTCGGGTTTTCACCCCAGCTGCTCCGATGCCTGAGCTAGGACTGGGGTATGAAGAAATCAACCTGTAATGGGGCATCGCAATTCGGGTTTTCACGAGCTCCAGATGCCTGGAGCTCAGACCGCGGGGAACCAAACACACAACCTGTTAAGAAGCGTCACAATTCGGCCTCTCACTTTCAACTGCTCCGCACTCAGGAGCACGCACATTCTAGTTAAAAAACAAAACAAAAACATCACAGTTCATTTCACTCCCATCTGCTCCAGCCTGGAGCTCAGACCGCGGGGAATGAAACGCCAACCCGTAAAGAAGCGTCACAATTCCTATCACTTTCAACTGCTCCGCATGTCAGGAGCACGTACCTTCAAGAAAAAAAAAAAAAATCACAATTCATTTCACTCCCAGCTGCTCCAACCGCGGGGAACCAAACGCCAACCTGTAAAGAAGCGTCACAATTCGGCCTTTCACTTTCAACTGCTCCGCAGCCAGGAGCACGCACTTTCAAGTTTTAAAAAAATCACAATTCATTTCCCTCCCAGCTGCTCCAACCGCGGGGAACCAAACACGCAACCCGTAAAGAAGCGTCACAATTCGGCCTTTCACTTTCAACTGCTCCGCACGCAGGAGCACGTACGTTCAAGTTTAAAAAAAAAAATCACAATTCGTGGTTTCACGCCCAGCTGCTACGATGCCTGGAGCTCGGACCGCGCGGAATGAAACGCCCAACCCGTAAAGTCCCCGTGCAAAGTGCACTCAAACCTGCTGTGTGCAGGAGCCTTCCCACCTGAATAGAACCAGACAGGGGCCCTGCAATGGCAGGTCACGTATGCCCGTCGATCGAGCTCTCTGTGCGGATTCCAGAGAACCGTGATTTGTACCATTTCATGTTTTGAAATTTGTCATTCCTGAAATCTGACAGGCACTCCCTTGGAGCGGGGGCAAATTGCAACTTTAATGTGGAGCAGCGTGAGCGATTTCATGTGAGCAGCGTGATTCAGCCCGGGACACCTGAGGTTGTCATATTTTGTCAAAATGACTAAGTCCTGCAGATGACCCTGGTACTACAGTGTGTGTGTGGATCAGTGGGTGTGTGTGTGTAGGGATGGGGTGTGGGGGTGTGTGTGTGTGTATAAGTATGTGTGTGGATCAGTGTGTGTGTGGTGGGGTGTGTGTGTGTGGATCTGTGTGTGTGTGTATCACTGCGTCTGCGTATCAGTGCATGTGTGTGTATCAGTGCGTGTGTGTTTTAATGCGTGTGTATAAGTCAGTGTGTGGATCAGTGTGTGTGTGGATCAGTGCGTGTGTGTGTATCAGAGCATGTGTGGATCAGTGTGTGTGTGGATCAGTGTGTGTGTGTGTATCACTGCGTCTGCGTAGGGGTGCGTGTGTGTGTGTATCAGTGTGTGTGTGGATCGGGGTGTGTGTGGATCAGTGTGTGTGTGGATCAGTGCGTTTGTGTATTAGTGCGTGTGTGTATCAGTGTGTGTGTGTATCAGTATGTGTGTGGATCAGTGTATGTATGGATCGGTGTGGGTGTGTGTGTGGGTGTGTGCAAAAAAAAACTAAACTAAAAGCAAAGAAGAAAAAAAATTGCAAAGTTGAATGAAATCAGGAGGTGACGGCTTCAAACCGGATAGTGTTAATAATCTTTCACCAAACACAGTTACCTCCGGCACTTTGGATAACGAGTTTGTTTGTTTTTGTTTTTTATTTTTTTTTATTTTATTTATTTATTTATTTATTTTCCCTCAGATCTCCTCTCTCCAGCTACCACTATAACCGGTAACTTGTCACCGGACAGCACGAACTCCCTGGAGTGGATAAAGATTATTCTAATCATTTACAATTGTATCACCAAACTGAAGTAAGATCAAATATAAACATAGTAAGAATGTCGGTATTTTATAAACTCTCTTTATGTATGTACAGTTTTTTTTTGTTTAAATTTATTTTACAAATCGTTAATACGCACGTTTACGGATCAGAAAAGGAAGTCATTCCCATACCGGGAATCTTAACCGCTAGACCATACGGGACGCTACTGTGACTCGCCAGACCGTACTGTTTTAGACGGAAGTCTATAGTATGAGCGCGTTTATGACGCGTCTTCCGTGGGGAGTCTGCAATCCAACCCGGGCCGTCTGGATGAAAACCAGCAGTTATAACCACTACACCGTACGCTACGGTTCTTTTGTAGCTGTGTATGTGTGCGTGCGTGTGCGTGTGTATGAGTGTGTGTCTGTATGTGAGTGTGTGAGTGTGTAGGTGTGTATATATATGCGTGTGCAAAGGTGTGTGTGTGTGTGTGCTGTGTGTGGGGGTGTGTGTGGGGGTGTGTGTGTGTGTGTGCCAATCTCATGCTGACTGAGTTTCCCCCCCATCTCTCTCTCTCTCTCTCTCTCTCTCTCTCCCATTGTGTGTGTTGTGTATGCGTGCGTGTGTGAATCTCATTCTGATAGAGGCTGGGGTCCCCGTCACCCCCCACCTCACCACCCTGTCACCCCCCCCACCCCCCCCACCCCACCCCAGTACAGATACCTGCCCTCAAATGTAGTAAAGTACAGATACCTAAAATTTGTCTTTTACTACTTTTACTTTGGTAAATTCCACCACTGCCTTTAAGTAAAATACTTTCATTTAATATGGTTAAAGTCTCAGGAAGAAAATTATAATTTTATTATTTATTCTGTGTAAGCCACTTCAGTATGTGTTTTGCTGTGTGTATGTAAGCCTTCATACTTGTGAGCGGTCACTGGGCGGTCAGGGCTGTGTGGATCCAGAGGCACCTTCTTCTGGTCCCAGTGGATCTATAACAAAACAGAAACAACATGATGAACTCTGCATTATACACAATGCTGTAGAAGTTACTTTGAAAGGATCATTAGGTAGACATTACTAGCTAAAAATGTATGAAATTGTCATAAAGCGAACAATAGGAATGAGTAACCTCCAGAAAAGGTGCTATGAGCTGCTTCTTTCTGCCTTTGAAGAAGTGACCTGACAACAGACAGTGTCATGTCTGTGGGTTTGTCACTTTTAGCACATTGAACCTGCTCCTTGTTTAGCTTAAGGTAATTTTCACACATTAGTGGCTATGGAGAGACCCCAGTGCACACTACATTTGGTTCTTGACCTTGTTCACAAACCTACGACAACGTCCTTCAAGCAGACAGAGCCCTGTAGATATATGTGCACATGTTCACTTCCCCTGTGTCACTGATGTCAAGTTGATCCAAATTGCCTCGTCAGACGAACGTTCATTCATACAAATATATTTGATCTGAGCGCTTTTTGTCCAAATCCAAACACTTACTTGCACTCCGGACTGCGTAGGTCGGTCCAAGGACGGCCACGTTACACTCTCCTCCCAAACACTGTTGTTGGTACAAGTAACTAATTATTTTGTTAGTAACTGTAATTTCATGACAAGTACTATCACAGTAATGCATTACATTAGTATGTTCCTTAAAATTGTAATATATTTCAGTATTGTACATCTGAGATGTTTTAGGCAAATGACAAGCTACAGTGGATAAACTGACCAAACACACCGCATTTCCTCATTCCTATACATTATGCCACTGGCACCCATTCAAAATCCTCTCCAGTTGATGGTGGAGTGCCACTGTGTGCCACTGTCACTTCAACTTTTTTTTATGACACAATCATGAGCAAAAAAACCCTACCGTGAAGTCCATGTCCAGAGTTTGTATCATGTCATCACTGTACTCCTTTAGCAGTCATTATCTTCTTTTGTGTCATTGATAAAAAATGTAACAGACATAGTCAGAGATGTGCGTACTGTCCGGTGCAGGGGCTAAGTTGGCACCGGTCATCCAGAGAGGGAGACACTCCCAGCAGCTTCTTAAAAAGAGCGAGAGGAAAGGGCAGGAACACGGCGTGGAGGTGGTACAGAGCCAGCCCGCACAGCTCTCCGAACAGGAAGTAGTGCTCCAGAGGGGGCATGGCCTGCTCAATGCAAAAGCAGAGCAGGGTTACTATCCCCATTAAACCATACCTGGACTTTTGTTTTATTCACTACAGGTAACCTCTGCTGCTACCGGTCTGTTTCAACAACCTCCTCCTACTTCTCCTAGCCCCTCCAACCCTAGGAACCACAGACCAATCATAGAACACTCCTGCTACAGAGCTGAGCACCTGTGGGCATGGAAACCACATGGACATTAAGTGATAGTAATTATCAGTAGATTCAAATGTCTTTTGACAACCCTATTTGCCCTCATATTTGTTTTACCATTTAGCCTTATTGGACAGGACAGTTGCAGCGTCAAATGTCCATGCCTGGCAAATGTCAGTCTCTCCTACTTGTGTTTGAATGCGTCTGGAACCTTACCATAAAGGTCAAACATCATGGTCAAACAACCATCCTTCCCAAACAACCATATTTGGGACGGTCCAATCACAGCAGCTGTGATTGGAACGTCCCAAAAGCTGTTTCTCCATCTCCGGCGTTATTTTTTTTTCTATCTGATCTTGTCAGATCGCTGAAATTAAGCAAGCCTGGGCCTGGTTAGTACTGGGAGACTGCTGGAAATATCAGGTGCCACAGTGGGGTGTGGGTGTTTTGAAATGTTTCATAACTCTTGGACGTTCATACTGTTCACACTGTTTCCCAGAAATGGACTTGGGACAAGGATGTTGGGAAATGTTTTGATAAATGAATGTCAAGGTGACCTTTTCGAGAGGAACCAGATGCCAGAGTGAGCTCAGATCCCATCTCACTCCCTTCTATGGTCAGAGTTAGGTCCGGTGTTAGAGTTGTACCAAATTACATCAGGTGGGTGGACGGTCCAAGGAAGGGGTGGAACCTCCAGTGGAGTAGATCTAACAAAAGGGACAGTCACACCCAAATCGGGGGCTTTCGGGGTTTTTGGGGCTTTGGGGATTCGGGGCTTTACTGGGGTTTCGGGGTATCTTGGCATCTTTAGATTCAGAGCCACTTGTTTCTCACTGAACTGGTCTGGGTTCTCTCAATTGGGTCTAATGAATGAGACACCTAATCTGTATACTCAAGTAATTTCTGTTCATACTCAAAACTTCAATAAATCTGTGGAACCTTATTTCTGGACTCGGCTTCTTTCGGGAGGAAGCACCCACAGGGGCGCCAGTGGTAGAAAACTGCTATGTCCTGAGGCAAGACACTTCACCTACATTGCCTAGTATGAAAGTGGTGTGTGGTGATGGCCAGAGGTGGTGCACATTAACAGCTTCTGACAGTCTACCCTAGGGCAGCTGTGCTACATAAATTCTATGCATTATTATTAGTATTTTTACTATTGTTATATGTTCCATCATTTCTTTCATAAATAGAATTTCTCTCTTAGTCATTCAACATATTTCTGACTAAACCCGACGGAGGGGTAATTGAAATGGTCACATAATGATACTGTATGACATGCTTAATTTAGAAAGACAAAAAAAGATTCAGATACGTTCCACATCTTGAGACTCACTGTAGAGGAGAACCAGGCTAGAGTGGCAGAGTCGTTAAAAATGAACATCCCAGACTCTGCAGACACCACCTCATGGAAGACCAGGTGGAAGAAGTCCTTCTGGTTTACGTTGTCTTCTATGTCCACTTCATTGAAATAAACCTAAACAAAAACTTAGTCACTCTATGCAGGATTCACCCTGTAGGAAGTACAGGTTTTAGACAACAATATCATGATCACAATAATAAGTTATAGTATTGCAAAAATACATTATAGCGTGTTGATAGGTTGAATTCAGTTCTAATTTGGTGATGTTCTAATTTCAGATGGAGCCTTTATAAATCTATGGGAGATTCAGTTTTTAGAAAAAATATACAAACTTATAATCCACAAATAATGAACCTTGTCATTATTTGTTTAGGATTGGTTCCACAAACCTGTCAATGTCATCAAAAGCATACCTGGGGTTGTGCTTTGTTTCACTCACACACGTTTACCACACAAACTCTGCATATTTAGGCTGAATTCACTGGAGGAAGGGCTCCATTGTGTTTTTAAACTCCATACACTTTCACTAGAATCATGTGGATGATTTCAGCCCTGGAAATCTACTGAACTAAAGGTAAAAGGAGCTGTTAACTTGACAACTACCACCGCATGACATCAGAAGGTGCAACAGAGCATTTTGAGCTTTGGAGATATAGACAGACTAATAATGCAGGATTACTCAAACATGTGTGAATGAAACAAAACACAACTCTGGATATGTTTTTGACAAAGTAAGAGTATTATAACATGACTTAAAGCTCACAATTGTGTGTAATACAGAACCTTTAAGACAAAATAATACATTTTAGATTTGCAGATTTACCGCAGGATATAAAACTGTAAATAAATGCAATGACCTGCTACTATCTACACCATGTTTTTACCAGCAGAGGCTTCCTGAAGTCCATGTGCTCTGCAAGGGACAGCTGTGTGAAGGTGTCCTCCATGGCACGCTCTCGTCTCAGCCTCAGTGTAAAGTGGTGAGGATACAAACCATGAAGCAAACCACGAAGCAAACCACGAAGCAAACCAGGAAACAAACCACTAAATAAACCAGGAAACAGCATCTCCAGATTCTCCTCAGCACAAGTCATCTCCATAGAGCTTTTTACCTGCACATATAACATTAAAAAGGTGGTAGTTTTTTGTAAAATAATGGGAAAGTTCTTAAACTGAGCAAGACAGTGTTTAAAGAGTGCGAGAGAGAGAGTTTTTAAAAGGTGCAAACGAGTGGGAGAGAGAGTTGCAGATTGGGTGATTATTTATGTTTTGATTTGTGTGATTTTAATGTCTTTCTTATTCTGTAAAGCACTTTGAATTACCTTGTGTAGGAATTGTGCTATACAAATAAACTTGCCTTGCCTATTACACTTCTATGGAGTATTAAGTGCTAATACATTTAGATCATCGTGTTTTATTGTTTTCAAAATGCTATATACGCCAAAAATGACGTATTAACATGTTTCACTTTGTTTTTGTTTTTTTTTACACTCTGACTTCCCCTCCCTTTGCTCTCCATGCTAGTCAGTCCCCTTTCCCCATCCTGCTAATCAAACTGGAAATTACTGGACAGAATCTTACAGCTTCTTGCAGTACTGGACAGAATCTTACAGCTAACCATAATGCAGCACCTATGCTATTAGACGGAGGAAAACAAGCTACTGGACCAGTTATAGGTTCGAAGGAGTGATGAGTGGTAAGTAAAAAGAGCCACAATCAAGTTAACGTTAAATGGAAAAGCAAGCAAGTTTTAATAACAAAAAAGTTAACAATATTCTTTTTTAAAACCAAATAATAAAAACTATGAATTACTTTTGCAAATTATATTAATATTTTTGTAATCACGTTGTTTTTAGCTATTTTAATTGCAATTTTGATAAGGAGGGTTCAAATAGAGCCCAGGAGAAGGCCAGAAAATTGCAAATTTACCTAATTTGAAAAAAAATGACTAGGAACAGAAGATAATACTATTAAAACATCATATTAAGTGTTTGGTTTCACTTTAAATAAGCTGTCTTTACCAAGAAAATAGGATATAGCACAAAATTACCTCGCCCAGCCCTGACTATGTTAATTGAACATCTCATTACCATGAGGTACTTGTTATTCAGGTTTAATGCATGATGCCTCGTTTGAAGGTCCATTAAAAAGGGGAAGCTGCAGAGAATAGGCATCTCACCATATCTGCAAAAGAAAAGAGAAAAGTTTTATTAAAGAAGAGCTATTATTATTGTTCCAAATTGCTAAAAAAAAAAATCCCCATTTTCCCTTACCCCTCATACATGGCCACAGTTCTGTACTTAGTTCGTTCTCCTTTTTTTTTGGCACAAAAAATTTACAGTCACAGTGTGGTACTTTGTTGTTGTTAATTTGATCTGATATATTATAAAGAGGCAGGCCGAATTCAGCTCGAGTGGACTTGTCTGTTTTATAAGTCCTCCTGGATATTGAATTTAATATAAAAGTCCACAGGTGTTATAGAGCAGACAAAAATACAATGTCTTATTTAAAATATACTTGTGGCCTAACCTCCTTGTCAAAGCCTGATCTCGTCTGATCTCAAAAGCTAAGAAAGACAGGGCCTGGTTAGCACTTGGATTGGAGATGGCTGAGAATTCCAGGTGCCAGAGTGGGGTGTCAGTGGCATAGATTGGCAGCCTCGCTTCCATCAATCTTCCCCAGGGCAGCTGTGGCTACAATAGTAACTTACCACCACTGAGTGCTGAGTTAATAATACATGAAATTGTAAAGCAACTTTGAGCGTTTAGAAAAGTGCTATAGAACACTAACACATTATCATTTTTACTTATAGATGATATTACTTACCCTGAATGTTGGCTCTTGTTTCCACACCACCATGTCCACCACAAAATCAAAAGGTACTTGTAGGCAAAAAGCACTGTCTGGGAGCCTGTCTTTGCCTAGAGCCTTGTTCCTCTGTAAAATGAAAATATTGAATAAAAACACCAGTATTCACTTACAAATGATACACACACACACTGATCCACACACGCACTGATATACACAGGCACTGATACACACACTCACTGATACACACACACACACACTGATACACACACGCATTAAAACACACACGCATTAAAACACACACGCACTAAAACACACACGCACTGATACACACACACGCACTGATACGCAGACGCAGTGATACACACACACACTGATCCACACACACACTGATCCACACACGCTCTGATACACACACACGCACTGATACACACACACTGATCCACACACGCACTGATACACACGCACTGATCCACACACACACTGATCCACACACACACTGATCCACACACGCACTGATACACACACGCATTAAAACACACACGCACTGATACACACACATGCACTGATACGCAGACACAGTGATACACACACACACTGATCCGCACACACCCCACCACACACACACTGATCCACACACATACTTATACACGCACACACACTGATACACACACACACTGATCCACACACACACACACACTGAACCACACACACACTGATCCACACACATACTGATACACCCACACACAGATACACACACGCCCTGATACACACACACTGATCCATACACGCACTGACACGCACACACTGATACACACACACCCCTTGATACACACACACACACACACTGATATAAACACACACACTGATCTACACACGCACTGATCCACACACTCACTGATACACACATACACTGATACACACACGCATTAAAACACACACGCACTGATACACACACATGCACTGATACGCAGACGCAGTGATACACACACACACTGATCCACACACACACCCCACCACACATACACTGATCCACACACATACTTATACACACACGCACACTGATACACACACACACTGATCCACACACACACACACACTGAACCACACACACACTGATCCACACACATACTAATACACCCACACACAGATACACACACATGCCCTGATACACGCACACTGATCCATACACGCACTGACACGCACACACTGATACACACACACCCCTTGATACACACACACACACACTGATATAAACACACACACTGATCTACACGCGCACTGATCCACACACTCACTGATACACACATACACTGATACACACACGCAGTGATACACACACGCATTGATACACACACACAGATACACATACACGCACACACACACACCCCCCCCCCCCACACACACACACACACAAAGAAACAAACAAACAAAAACAGAATGTCTCACTACTAAGCATCCCGTGGCATCGCTAGGTTGACGATGAAATAAGAAAAAAACCAAAACAACAACATCAAGAACAAATAAAAAGAACTACATAAAATTAAGAAATCCCTCCAACTCGAGCGGTCATGTCCCGCAGGAGACACGGGCTCGAATTTACACCTGGGTACGCGACAGGCTCCTCGCCCGGGCTTCCGGGACACGCCAGCCAGACACGGGTCTGGATCGAAGGCCTCGGGTCCCGCGAATCTCCTCCTCCTCGTCTTCGTCGTCTTCGTCGTCTTCGTCCTCATTCTCCTGAAGATGACCATCGTGGCTTAGACCACAATTATCACAAGCAGCGCCGTGATGAAGATGACGGTGATGAAGATGACGATGATGACGATGAAGATGATGATGAAGATGATGATGAAGATGATGGCGGTGATGATCGCCGTCTTCGTCGTCATTCTCCTGAAGATGACCACAATTATCACAAGCAGTGGCGTGATGAAGATGAAGGAGGAGAAGATGAAGATGACCACAATTATCACAAGCAGTGGCGTGATGAAGATGAAGGAGGAGAAGATGAAGATGATGAAGGAGAAGATGAAGATGATGATGGAGAAGATGAAGATGATGAAGGAGAAGATGAAGATGATGATGGAGAAGATGAAGATGATGAAGGAGAAGATGATGAAGGAGAAGATGATGAAGGAGAAGATGAAGATGATGAAGGAGAAGATGAAGGTGATGAAGAAGAAGAAGAAGAAGAAGAAGAGGAGGAGAAGATGAAGATGACCACAATTATCACAAGCAGTGGCGTGATGAAGATGAAGGAGGAGAAGATGAAGATGATGAAGGAGAAGATGAAGATGATGATGGAGAAGATGAAGATGATGAAGGAGAAGATGATGAAGGAGAAGATGAAGATGATGAAGGAGAAGATGAAGATGATGAAGGAGAAGATGAAGGTGATGAAGAAGAAGAAGAAGAAGAAGAGGAGAAGATGAAGATGACCACAATTATCACAAGCAGTGGCGTGATGAAGATGAAGGAGGAGAAGAAGAAGAAGAAGAAGAAGAAGAAGAAGAAGGAGAAGAAGAAGGAGAAGAAGGAGAAGAAGAAGAAGAAATGTTTTCAAAACACGGGGACATCACGTGGAGCACGTCCCTGGAGCCGCGAGGCCTCCAGGGACGTGTTATCCACTTTCCTGGCGTACTTCCCCCCGAGCTAGAGGACATAGTGATCGAGATGACCAACCTGGAAGGGGTCAGGAGGACGACGCGGAGGCGTCGGGGGCGTTTAAAGGTAATCAATAAATCAATCAATAAATCAATCAATAAATCAATCAATCAATTCAAAAAAAAGGAGGGGGTGTGACAGCGTGAGGAAGAGGAAGAGGAAAGGCACCTGTCTCTCTTCTCTCTATCTGAGACAGAAAGAGGAGACACACACAGAGAGAGGACACACACACACAGAGAGAGAGAGAGAGAGAGAGAGAGAGAGAGAGAGAGAGAGAGAGAGAGAGAGAGAGAGAGAGAGAGAAAGAAAGATTGTGCCAAAGGACCAGTTAGCAGCTTTCCACCCCTAATAATAATAATAATAATAATAATAATAATAATAATAGTCATGTATTATTTTTTTTTTTTTTTATAAATAAATTCCAGGCCGTTGCCCCTTCCGCCAGTACATGCCCTCCAAACCCGCAAAATACGACATCAAGCTGTGGGCCGTGTGCGACGCGCGGTCCAGTTACGCGTGGAAAATGCAGGTGTACACCGGTAAACCTCGGCAAGGAGCGCCCGCGGAGAAGAACCTGGCCACGCGAGTCGCGCTGGACCTCACCGAGGGACTGGGACCAGGCCGCACCGTGACGTGCGACAACTTTTTCACCTCGTTCGAGCTCGCCCGGAGGCTGTTCTTCGAGAGGGGACTCACCCTATTAGGTACGCTGCGCGCCAACAGGACGGAGGTCCCGCGCGAACTGACCTACCCGCCTACCCGGGGGAACGGCAGACGGGTCGGATCCTTCGCGTTCGCCACCGGGGAGGGGGGAGGCCCCTCGGTCGCCCTAATCTCCTATCTGGCCAAAAAGACCAGGAACGTGCTGATCCTCACCACAGCGCCGCAGCACCTGCGCGGAGAGCCGGGAGAAGCGAGAGAGGGAGCGGGAGGAGGAGGAAGAGGAGGAAGAGGAGGAGGAGCAGGAGGAGGAAGAGGAGGAAGAGGTGGACGAAGCCGAGAAAGAGACCGTAGTATTAGTGACGAACAAGAACAACAACAACAACAACAACAACAACAACAACAACAACAACACAAACCTGCCGCTGTGCTCCATTACAATCGTACCAAGGGAGGAGTGGACAACCTGGATAAAGTCACAGGTACGTACAGCTGCAGGAGAAAAACCTGCCGCTGGCCCATGGTCATCTTTCACAACATGATCGACGTGTCCGCGTACAACGCGTTCGTTCTCTGGAGAGAGCTGAACCCGACGTGGATGCCCGGCAAACGCAACAGACGCAGGCTGTTCTTGGAGCAGCTGGGCAGGGCGCTCGTGGGCCCTAGCGTAATCAGGAGGAGTGCGGGCAGAGGGGAGAGGGGACGCGGCGGCGGAGGAGGAGGAGGAGGAACCCGGGACCACGGCGACGGAGGCGGGGGCCGCTGCGACGGAGATGAGCAGGACGGAGAGGAGGAGGAGGAGGACGGAGAGGACGAACCCGGGACGTACCCGCGTCCGAAATCGCGACACGCGCCTGTACAGGCGAAGAGGAAGAGGTGTCGAACGTGCCCCAGAAGCAAAGACATTAAAACTACAAATGTGTGCCGGGGGTGCGGTGTGCACGTGTGCGCAAAGTGCGCTCTATCCTTCTGCCCCCCTTGTGCTCCGGTCTGATTTTATATTATTTTATTTTATCTATTTTATTTTATTCATTTATTTGGATTTTGTTTTTTATTTTTATTTTTGTTTTACATTTTTTTTTGTAGGTTTATGGTTCTCATCATTCATCCCTTTGTTTTATTTGTTTTGTTTTGTATCCACGCCCTCTAGTGGTATTAAAGTGGTTTAGCAAAAGATCAGATTTAACCTGGCTCAAATACCAAATAGCTGTGTTCTCTGGTTTATAGACTATGAATGTATCCATAAATAAATGAACTAAACAAAAACAAAAAAAACTACTTTTTTTTTTTCATTACCTCTGTCTCTGTTATTACATTTTTAACAAGGTGTACACGGGGCGGGTGCGGAGAGATCCGGGTAGCAGTCGAAGGCGGGGACCTCGACGACCGGATCTCCGGACATGGAGACTAGCTCTGGGGACATGGAATGTCACCTCGCTGGGGGGGAAGGAGCCTGAGCTTGTGCGGGAGGTTGAGCGTTACCGGCTAGATATAGTCGGCCTCACCTCCACGCACAGCTTGGGCTCTGGAACCCATCTTCTTGAGAGGGGTTGGACTCTCCATTTCTCTGGCGTTGCCCGCGGGGAGCGGCGGCGAGCTGGTGTGGGCTTGCTCATTGCCCCACAGCTCAGCCACTGCGTGTTGGGGTTCACTCCGGTGAACGAGAGGGTCGCGTCCCTGCGCCTTCGGGTCGGGGACAGGTCTCTCACTGTTGTGTCGGCCTACGGGCCAAACAGCAGTGCAGAGTACCCGGCCTTCTTGGAGTCCCTGGGAGGGGTACTAGACAGTGCACCAACCGGGGACTCCGTTGTTCTCCTGGGGGACTTCAACGCCCATGTGGGTAACGACAGTGACACTTGGAGGGGCATGATTGGGAGGAACGGCCTCCCCGATCTGAACCCGAGCGGTGTTTTGTTATTGGACTTCTGTGCTAGTCACAGCTTGTCCATAACAAACACCATGTTCGAGCACAAGGGTGTCCATCGGTGCACATGGCACCAGGACACTCTAGGTCGGAGGTCGATGATCGACTTTGTTGTCGTGTCATCTGACCTCCGACCGCGTGTCTTGGACACTCGGGTGAAGAGAGGGGCTGAGCTGTCAACTGATCACCACCTGGTGGTGAGTTGGATCCGCTGGCGGAGGAGGAAGCCGGACAGACCTGGCAGGCCCAAGCGTATTGTGAGGGTCTGCTGGGAACGTCTGGCGGAGCCCTCTGTCAGGGGGGTCTTCAACTCCCGCCTCCGGGAGAGCTTCTCCCTGATCCCGGGGGAGGTTGGAGACATGGACTCCGAGTGGGCCATGTTCTCCACCTCTATTGTTGATGCGGCTGCTCGTAGCTGTGGTCGTAAGGTCTGTGGTGCTTGTCGCGGCGGCAATCCTCGAACCCGGTGGTGGACACCGGAAGTAAGGGATGCCGTCAAGCTGAAGAAGGAGTCCTATCGAGCCTTGTTGGCTCGTGGGACTCCTGAGGCAGCTGATGAGTACCGGCAGGCCAAGCGTGCCGCGGCTCGGGCAGTCACAGAGGCAAAAACTCGGGGTTGGGAGGAGTTCGGGGAGGCCATGGAGGAGGACTATCGGACGGCCTCAAAGAGATTCTGGCAAACCGTCCGACGCCTCAGGAGGGGAAAGCAGTGCTTCACCAACACTGTTTACAGTGCGGGTGGAGAGCTGCTGACCTCGACTGGGGATGTTGTCGGGCGGTGGAAGGAATACTTTGAGGATCTCCTCAATCCCACTGTCACGTCTTCCGAGGAGGAAGCAGAAACTGGGGACCCAGAGGCGGACTCGTCCATCACCCTGGCTGAAGTCACTGAGGTGGTTGGCAAGCTCCTCGGTGGTAAGGCTCCGGGGGTGGATGAGATCCGTCCTGAGTACCTCAAGTCTCTGGATGTTGTGGGACTGTCTTGGCTGACACGTCTCTGCAACATCGCGTGGCGGTCGGGGACAGTACCTGTGGAATGGCAGACCGGGGTGGTGGTCCCTCTGTATAAAAAGGGGGACCGGAGGGTGTGTTCCAATTACAGGGGAATCACACTCCTCAGCCTTCCCGGTAAGGTCTATTCCAGGGTGCTGGAGAGGAGAATCCGACCGATAGTCGAACCTCGGATTCAGGAAGAGCAGTGTGGTTTTCGTCCTGGTCGTGGAACACTGGACCAGCTCTATACTCTCCATCGGGTCCTCGAGGGTTCATGGGAGTTTGCCCAACCAGTCCACATGTGTTTTGTGGATTTGGAGAAGGCATTCGACCGTGTCCCTCGTGGTGTCCTTTGGGGGGTGCTCTGGGAGTATGGGGTCCGGGGCTCTTTGCTAAGGGCTGTCCGGTCCCTGTATGACCGGAGCAGGAGCTGTGTTCGCATTGCCGGCAGTAAGTCAGACCTGTTCCCAGTGCATGTTGGACTCCGCCAGGGCTGCCCTTTGTCACCGGTTCTGTTCATTATATTTATGGACAGAATTTCTAGGCGCAGTCAGGGGCCGGAGGGGGCCTGGTTTGGGAACCACAGGATTTCATCTCTGCTGTTTGCAGATGATGTTGTCCTGATGGCTTCTTCGAGCCAGGACCTGCAGCAGGCACTGGGGCGGTTTGCAGCCGAGTGTGAAGCGGCTGGGATGAGAATCAGCTCCTCCAAATCCGAGGCCATGGTTCTCGACCGGAAAAAGGTGGTTTGCTCTCTCCGGGTGGGTGGTGAGTCTCTGCCCCAAGTGGAGGAGTTCAAGTATCTCGGGGTCTTGTTCACGAGTGAGGGAAGGATGGAGCGTGAGATTGACAGGCGGATCGGTGCAGCGTCTGCAGTGATGCGGTCGCTGTATCGGTCCGTTGTGGTAAAGAAGGAGCTGAGCCGGAAGGCGAAGCTCTCGATTTACCGGTCAATCTACGTTCCTACCCTCACCTATGGTCATGAGCTTTGGGTAATGACCGAAAGGACAAGATCGCGGATACAAGCGGCTGAAATGGGCTTCCTCCGCAGAGTGGAGCACCCTTAGGGATAGGGTGAGGAGCTCGGTCACACGGGAGGAGCTCGGAGTAGAGCCGCTGCTCCTACACGTTGAGAGGAACCAGCTGAGGTGGCTCGGGCATCTGCTCAGGATGCCTCCTGGACGCCTCCCTAGGGAGGTGTTCTGGGCATGTCCCACCGGGAGGAGGCCCCGGGGAAGACCCAGGACACGCTGGAGGGACTATGTCTCTCGGCTGGCCTGGGAACGCCTTGGGGTCCCACCGGAGGAGCTGGAGGACGTGTCCGGGGTGAGGGAAGTCTGGGAGTCCCTGCTTAGACTGCTGCCCCCGCGACCCGGCCCCGGATAAGCGGAAGAAAATGGATGGATGGACAAGGTGTACACCTTGTACACCCCCCCACACACACACACCCACGCACGCATATATATAAAGTAGCTATAATCTATTTTGCCTATTGATAGTCAAAGGGAAACGTTAATTCCTTACTCCATTCAATCTAAAGAAAAATAAAGAGCTGCAACGACTACACCTTGATTTTTCACGTTCTACAATAAATAATTAAAAATAACTTACGTAAATTACGTAACTTATATAACTTACCTAACGTACGTAACTTACTTAGAAAGGTATGCGAATGGCAGCGAATTGGGACAAGACCTAAGACTTTCCCCACCCAACCCCTCCGACGGGACGTCTCCCCCACACGCACACACACACACACGCGCACGCACACACACACACACACACACACACACACACACACCCACACACACACACCCCCACACACAGAGGAGACACACACACACAGAGAGAGAGAGGACACACACACAAACACACACACACACAACCCCAACCCTCCCACCACCACCCAGGGTTATTATATTTTTATTTATTTTAAAAAATATCCCATAGGACCCCCCACCTCCCACCCCAACCCAACCCTCCACCTACCCTGTCATCCCTCCCAATCCCGCCCCCCAGAGTCCTCCTCCATTTTGTATTTTTTTTATTTATTTTATTGTCATCAATGGGACTGGGGTCTCCACCCCCACCCCCCCCTCACATCCCCCCTCCCCATCCCATCCTATCCCATAGGACCCCCCACCCTCCCACCCCAACCCAACCCTCCAACCTACCCTGTCATCCCTCCCAACCCCGCCCCCCAGAGTCCTCCTCCATTTTGTATTTTTAAAATTTATTTTATTGTCATCAATGGGATGACAATAATTGCCATCCCATCCCATAGGAACCCCCACCCTCCCACCCTCCCACCCTAACCCTCCCACCTACCCCCCCAAAACACCGCCCCCCCCAAAAAAAACAAAACACCGCCCCCAGAGTCCTCCATTTTGTTTTTGTTTCATGAAGGGACTCGGGGTCTGTAGGACCCCATCACGGCTCTTCTTCGTTTATGTATTTATTTTTTCGTGAACAGGCTCGCGGGGTCTCCCGGACCCCCGGCACTCCACCGTAGGTTCATGCTGTGACTCGGGGGGTCCTGGTAACCCCCCACCGCTCGGGGGGTCCTGGTGACCCCATCAAAGTCTTTCTCCGTTGATTTAGTTATTTTATTTTTTTTCATAAACGGACTTGTGGGGTCTCCCGGACCCCCGGCACTCCACCGTAGGTTCATGCTGCGACTCAGGGGGTCCTGGTAACCCCCCACCGCTCGGGGGGTCCTGGTGACCCCATCAAAGTCTTTCTCCGTTGATTTAGTTATTTTATTTTATTTTTTTTCATAAACGGACTTGTGGGGTCTCCCGGACCCCCGGCACTCCACCGTAGGTTCATGCTGCGACTCGGGGGGTCCTGGTAACCCCCCACCGCTCGGGGGGTCCTGGTGACCCCATCAAAGTCTTTCTCCGTTGATTTAGTTATTTTATTTTATTTTTTTTTCATAAACGGACTTGTGGGGTCTCCCGGACCCCCGGCACCCCACCGTAGGTTCATGCTGCGACTCGGGGGGTCCTGGTAACCCCCCACCACTCGGGGGGGTCCTGGTGACCCCATCAAAGTCTTTCTCCGTTGATTTAGTTATTTTATTTTATTTTTTTTCCATAAAATGGACTTGTGGGGTCTCCCGGACCCCCGGCGCTCCACTATAGGTTCATGCTGCGACTCAGGGGGTCCTGGTAACCCCCTTGGGGAGCACAAGGGTTAACCCTTGTGCGTCCCTTGTGCAACTCTCACAAGGGGACTCCCCAGAGGGGGGTCATGTAGACCCCCCCTTCTATCGGAAGGAGACTAGCTGTGGGTGGGTGGGGGGGTGGGACGAGGATGTGTGTGTGGGGGGGGGGGGTGGAAGACCCCAGCCTCTAAAATTGACACACACTCATACACACAATGGGTAAGAGAGAGAGAGAAGGGGGGTGGAAGACCCCAGGCTCTAAAATTGACACACACACACACACACACAATGGGTAAGAGAGAGGTGAGGGGTGGCGAGAGGTGTAGTGGGGTGGACACATCTGCACACATCTACACACACACACACATATATACACATCTACATACAGACGCGTACAGAACACACGCGCGCGCGCGCACACACACACACCCACATACACATCTACACACACAGACGCGGCGTACAGACTCCCTACTCCCCACGGACCAGAGTCATCCAACAATCGGGTCCTCCGGAGCTTCGGTCAAACTGTACATGAGGAAAACATCACTAAACGTGTGTAATGTAACAGCTTGATTCTACAAGGGGGAGAGTGGGGCGTACTCTTTCAGTCATCTGTAGCACTCATTCACTGTCCGCGGCTCCAGTAACCCACAGCCCCCACCTTATTGGCCAACTTTGGTGTCAATCACAAGCTAACATGTTTGTTTGCGCTGAGGAACAAAGTTGGCGCTGTCAGAAGTTTATTATGCCTGAAACTGACAAAAGAAATGCAGAGAAGTGACGGAACAGATTTCACTTTCCTGCAGCAGATTGGACATGGAGGCTCTAACTTCCTTTGTGGACATAATTTCTTGACTGGATTATATTCTCTGGGCCTTTACGGAACGAATGAGACCAACTTTGTGTGAATATGTTGATGTTTGACAGAACCAGAGCGCTCAATGGTAAGTGAAGTCAAAATCCACATTTCTGACTTCTCTGTTAAAACGGCTTTCCTGTCAGCACTGTGGTGATTAGAGGTGTAAATGGTTTACATATTCAGAAAGATGAATGTGTAGCTTTCATTTGATGTGTAGGTTGTTTGTGTGGGTGACGCAGAAATACGCGTACATTGCTGTAAAGTTGTAACGTAAAGGCGACGGCCCCCGCGGGTCGTCGGAACGCTAAGTGGTTAAGTCAAAGGGGCAGGTGCTTGTGCACACCTGCGTTCTGTCTGTGCACGTCCCTGTTGCCTGGGTTGGGACTAGAAGCAACGCGGACTACGGTGCAGTCAGATCACATGGGGGGAGGCGGGGTAGAGGACGTCACATCCGTTACGTATTTCCTGCCCACGTATTTCCTGCCCACGTGTTTCCTGCCTACGTGTTTCCTGCCTACGTGTTTCCTGCCTGCGATTTGGCGGGAAGCTCCTCTTCAGGGAGCTGCCAGCGTCGCTGCAACAAACAATTGTATTAGTGATACGAATTCTGCTGCTATGAGTAAACACGGACACTGCCCCAATCTACGGAGACACTTAAGGTTAAACCCGCCAACCTTTCCCGTTGTTTAGTCTGTTCTGTTTGTTTTGTAACATGGTTGTGGTGTTGTGGATCTATGGTGACGTCAGTCAGGAGTTGTTTTTGGCTTGTTTGGTACTCTCAGCAGTTTTGTTGTGTCTGTGTTGTTGGTGGATTGGTAACAAGTCAAGTTTGTGGAGTGGTGGCTGTTGCATGTGATTTGTTGTTGATTTTGTCAGTGAATTGTTGTGGTTTTTGGTGTATTGGTTTGGTGTTTGTGGTGCAACATTGGATTGGTTGATTTGGAATTTTGATCTGGTAGGCTTATGGTTGTTATGGTCTGACATGGTAGAATGGATTGGTTGGCTGGGTACTAGGTCAACTTATTTATTTATTTAGAAAAGGGACAGTGCATATTAATGAACATAAGATACATATGTAAATATGCCAGATTTTAGCCACAGGCTAGTTTCCATCTGTTGTCCCTGGAGAACTAACTGAAGATGCCTTCACCTGACCTTCGCTTCGTGTTTGAGGAAAAATGCAACACTTACAATGACTTATACTTTTTCAGTGAGACAGCCCTGCCAACCATCTGTTCCTGTTTGAGGTAAAATTCAACTTGTATAATGATTAACCATGTTTCAATGTTTACAGGTTGTGATGTGTTTTTGTCTGCTAGCTGTCTAAACATATTGTAAACGGACACTGCCCCAATCTACGGAGACACTTAAGGTTAAACCCGCCAACCTTTCCCGTTGTTTAGTCTGTTCTGTTTGTTTTGTAACATGGTTGTGGTGTTGTGGATCTATGGTGATGTCAGTCAGGAGTTGTTTTTGGCTTGTTTGGTACTCTCAGCAGTTTTGTTGTGTCTGTGTTGTTGGTGGATTGGTAACAAGTCAAGTTTGTGGAGTGGTGGCTGTTGCATGTGATTTGTTGTTGATTTTGTCAGTGAATTGTTGTGGTTTTTGGTGTATTGGTTTGGTGTTTGTGGTGCAACATTGGATTGGTTGATTTGGAATTTTGATATGGTAGGCTTATGGTTGTTATGGTCTGACATGGTAGAATGGATTGGTTGGCTGGGTACTAGGTCAACTTATTTATTTATTTAGAAAAGGGACAGTGCATATTAATGAACATAACATACATATGTAAATATGCCAGATTTTAGCCACAGGCTAGTTTCCATCTGTTGTCCCTGGAGAACTAACTGAAGATGCCTTCACCTGACCTTCGCTTCGTGTTTGAGGAAAAATGCAACACTTACAATGACTTACACTTTTTCAGTGAGACAGCCCTGCCAACCATCTGTTCCTGTTTGAGGTAAAATTCAACTTGTATAATTAACCATGTTTCAATGTTTACAGGTTGTGATGTGGTTTTGTCTGCTAGCTGTCTAAACATGTTGTACACGGACACTGCCCCAATCTACGGAGACACTTAAGGTTAAACCTGCCAACCTTTCCCGTTGTTTAGTCTGTTGTTCTGTTTGTTTTGTAAAATGGTTGTGGTGTTGTTGTGGATCTATGGTGACCTCAGTCAGGGGTTGTTTTTGTCTTGTTTGGTGCTCTCGGCAGTTTTGTTGTGTCTGTGTTGTTATACTCACTTGTATAGTAGGGTTAAAGGTGGGGAGAGAGAGGTTCAATTGTCAGGTTAAAGGGAAGGACTAGGAATAATAGTACCAATAGCAGTAGCATTTGTAATGGTAGTGGTAGTAATAGGAGAAGAACTAGTAATATCAGTCAGTAACATTAGTGCAACAGGGTCAGGCAGTTTCTCACTCAGGTCAGGTGAAGGGGGGGGGCTTCAAGATGGACCGGGGTCTTCAAGATGGAATAGGGCTTTATAGTAGGACCACCTACACAACTCACTTGTATCGTAGAGTCAGAATTAGGTCAAATCAGTTTCACAGCTCAGGTGAAGGGGGGGCTTCAAGATGGACCGGGGGCTTCAAGATGGAATAGGGCTTTATAGTAGGAGCACCCACACAAGTCACTTGAATCGTAGGGTCAGAAGTAGGTCAAAATAGTTTCACAGTTCAGGTGAAGGGGGGGCTACAAGATGGACCGGGGTCTTCAAGATGGATTAGGGTTGTTTAGTAGCAGTAGCAGCCATGGCATTAGGAGTAGTGTTTTCTTAGGGTATGACATAAGGTCAGAGAGGCTTACAGATCAACTATCAAGATGGACGACAGCCAAGAACATGGAGGATACAGCCCTGCCTTCCTTCTGTTTCTGTTTGAGGTAAAATTCAACTCTTATAATGATTAACCATGTTTCAATGTTTACAGTGTGTGATTTGTTTTTGTCTGCTAGCTGTCTAAACATGTACATGCACAATCACGACTCACTTGTATAGTAGGGTTAAAGGTGGGGAGAGAGAGTTTCAATTGTCAGGTTAAAGAGAAGGACTAGGAATAATAGGACCAATAGCAGTAGCATTTGTAATGGTAGTGGTAGTAATAGGAGAAGAATTAGTAGTATCAGTCAGTAACATTAGTGCAACAGGGTCAGGCAGGTTCTCACTCAGGTCAGGTGAAGGGGGGGCTTCAAGATGGACCGGGGTCTTCAAGATGGAATAGGGCTTTATAGTAGGACCACCTACACAACTCACTTGTATCGTAGGGTCAGAATTAGGTCAAATCAGTTTCACAGCTCAGGTCAAGGGGGGGCTTCAAGATGGACCGGGGGCTTCAAGATGGAATAGGGCTTAATAGTAGGTAGTAATAGGAGAAGAACTAGTAGTATCAGTCAGTAACATTAGTGCAACAGGGTCAGGCAGGTTCTCACTCACGTCAGGTGAAGGGGGGGCTTCAAGATGGAATAGGGCTTTATAGTACGAGCACCCACACAAGTCACTTGAATCGTAGGGTCAGAAGTAGGTCAAAATAGTTTCACAGTTCAGGTGAAGGGGGGCTACAAGATGGACCGGGGTCTTCAAGATGGATTAGGGTTGTTTAGTAGCAGTAGCAGCCATGGCATTAGGAGTAGTATTTTCTTAGGGTATGACATAGGGTCAGAGAGGCTTACAGATCAACTATCAAGATGGACGACAGCAAAGAACATGGAGGATACAGCCCTGCCTTCCTTCTGTTTCTGTTTGAGGTAAAATTCAACTCGTATAATGATTAACCATGTTTCAATGTTTACAGTGTGTGATTTGTTTTTGTTTTTGTCTGCTAGCTGTCTAAACATGTACACGCACAATCACGACTCACTTGTATAGTAGGGTTAAAGGTGGGGAGAGAGAGGTTCAATTGTCAGGTTAAAGAGAAGGACTAGGAATAATAGGACCAGTAGTATTTGTAATGGTAGTGGTAGTAATAGGAGAAGAATTAGTAGTATCAGTCAGTAACATTAGTGCAACAGGGTCAGGCAGGTTCTCACTCAGGTCAGGTGAAGGGGGGGCTTCAAGATGGACCGGGGTCTTCAAGATGGAATAGGGCTTTATAGTAGGACCACCTACACAACTCACTTGTATCGTAGGGTCAGAATTAGGTCAAATCAGTTTCACAGCTCAGGTCAAGGGGGGGCTTCAAGATGGACCGGGGGCTTCAAGATGGAATAGGGCTTTATAGTAGAAGCACCCACACAAGTCACTTGAATCGTAGGGTCAGAAGTAGGTCAAAATAGTTTCACAGTTCAGGTGAAGGGGGGGCTACAAGATGGACCGGGGTCTTCAAGATGGATTAGGGTTGTTTAGTAGCAGTAGCAGCCATGGCATTAGGAGTAGTATTTTCTTAGGGTATGACGTAGGGTCAGAGAGGCTTACAGATCAACTATCAAGATGGATGACAGCCAAGAACATGGAGGAGACAGCCCTGCCTACCTTCTGTTTCTGTTTGAGGTAAAATTCAACTCTTATAATGATTAACCATGTTTCAATGTTTACAGTGTGTGATTTGTTTTTGTTTTTGTCTGCTAGCTGTCTAAACATGTACACGCACAATCACGACTCACTTGTATAGTAGGGTTAAAGGTGGGGAGAGAGAGGTTCAATTGTCAGGTTAAAGAGAAGGACTAGGAATAATAGGATCAATAGCAGTAGCATTTGTAATGGTAGTGGTAGTAATAGGAGAAGAACTAGTAGTATCAGTCAGTAACATTAGTGCAACAGGGTCAGGCAGGTTCTCACTCAGGTCAGGTGAAGGGGGGGCTTCAAGTTGGACTTGGGTCTTCAAGATGGAATAGGGCTTTATCGTAGGAGCACCCACACAACTCACTTGAATCGTAGGGTCAGAAGTAGGTCAAAACAGTTTAACAGCTCAGGTGAAGGGGGGGCTTCAAGATGGACCGGGGTCTTCACAATGGAATAGGGCTTTATAGTAGGAGCACCCACACAAGCCACTTGAATCGTAGGGTCAGAAGTAGGTCAAAAAAGTTTCACAGTTCAGGTGAAGGGGGGGCTACAAGATGGACCGGGGTCTTCAAGATGGATTAGGGTTGTTTGGTAGGAGTAGCAGTAGCAGCCATGGCATTAGGAGTAGTATTTTCATAGGGTATGATGTAGGGTCAGAGAGGCTTACAGATCAACTATCAAGATGGATGACAGCCAAGAACATGGAGGAGACAGCCCTGCCTACCTTCTGTTTCTGTTTGAGGTAAAATTCAACTCGTATAATGATTAACTATGTTTCAATGTTTACAGTGTGTGATTTGTTTTTGTTTTTGTCTGCTAGCTGTCTAAACATGTACACGCACAATCACGACTCACTTGTATAGTAGGGTTAAAGGTGGGGAGAGAGAGTTTCAATTGTCAGGTTAAAGAGAAGCACTAGGAATAATAGGACCAGTAGCATTTGTAATAGTAGTGGTAGTAATAGGAGAAGAACTAGTAGTATCAGTCAGTAACATTAGTGCAACAGGGTCAGGCAGGTTCTCACTCAGGTCAGGTGAAGGGGGGGCTTCAAGATGGACCGGGGGCTTCAAGATGGAATAGGGCTTTATAGTACGAGCACCCACACAACTCACTTGAATCGTAGGGTCAGAAGTAGGTCAAAACAGTTTCACAGTTCAGGTGAAGGGGGGGCTACAAGATGGACCGGGGTCTTCAAGATGGATTAGGGTTGTTTGGTAGGAGTAGCAGTAGCAGCCATGGCATTAGGAGTAGTATTTTCATAGGGTATGACGTAGGGTCAGAGAGGCTTACAGATCAACTATCAAGATGGACAAGGGTTTAAGATGGATGACAGCAAAGAACATGGAGGATACAGCCCTGCCTTCCTTCTGTTTCTGTTTGAGGTAAAATTCAACTCTTATAATGATTAACCATGTTTCAATGTATACAGTGTGTGATTTGTTTTTGTTTTTGTCTGCTAGCTGTCTAAACATGTACACGCACAATCACGACTCACTTGTATAGTAGGGTTAAAGGTGGGGAGAGAGAGGTTCAATTGTCAGGTTAAAGAGAAGGACTAGGAATAATAGGATCAATAGCAGTAGCATTTGTAATGGTAGTGGTAGTAATAGGAGAAGAACTAGTAGTATCAGTCAGTAACATTAGCGCAACAGGGTCAGGCAGGTTCTCACTCAGGTCAGGTGAAGGGGGGTCTTCAAGATGGACCGGGGTCTTCAAGATGGAATAGGGCTTTATAGTAGGAGCACCCACACAAGCCACTTGAATCGTAGGGTCAGAAGTAGGTCAAAATAGTTTCACAGTTCAGGTGAAGGGGGGGCTACAAGATGGACCGGGGTCTTCAAGATGGATTAGGGTTGTTTAGTAGCAGTAGCAGCCATGGCATTAGGAGTAGTATTTTCTTAGGGTATGACAGGGTCAGAGAGGCTTACAGATCAACTATCAAGATGGACGACAGCAAAGAACATGGAGGATACAGCCCTGCCTTCCTTCTGTTTCTGTTTGAGGTAAAATTCAACTCGTATAATGATTAACCATGTTTCAATGTTTACAGTGTGTGATTTGTTTTTGTTTTTGTCTGCTAGCTGTCTAAACATGTACACGCACAATCACGACTCACTTGTATAGTAGGGTTAAAGGTGGGGAGAGAGAGGTTCAATTGTCAGGTTAAAGAGAAGGACTAGGAATAATAGGATCAATAGCAGTAGTATTTGTAATGGTAGTGGTAGTAATAGGAGAAGAACTAGTAGTATCAGTCAGTAACATTAGCGCAACAGGGTCAGGCAGGTTCTCACTCAGGTCAGGTGAAGGGGGGGCTTCAAGGTGGACCGGGGTCTTCAAGATGGAATAGGGCTTTATCGTAGGAGCACCCACACAACTCACTTGAATCGTAGGGTCAGAAGTATATCAAAACAGTTTAACAGCTCAGGTCAAGGGGGGGGCTTCAAGATGGACCGGGGTCTTCAAGATGGAATAGGGCTTTATAGTAGGTAGTAATAGGAGAAGAACTAGTAGTATCAGTCAGTAACATTAGTGCAACAGGGTCAGGCAGGTTCTCACTCAGGTCAGGTGAAGGGGGGGCTTCAAGATGGACCGGGGGCTTCAAGATGGAATAGGGCTTTATAGTACGAGCACCCACACAACTCACTTGAATCGTAGGGTCAGAAGTAGGTCAAAACAGTTTCACAGTTCAGGTGAAGGGGGGGCTACAAGATGGACCGGGGTCTTCAAGATGGATTAGGGTTGTTTGGTAGTAGTAGCAGTAGCAGCCATGGCATTAGGAGTAGTATTTTCATAGGGTATGACGTAGGGTCAGAGAGGCTTACAGATCAACTATCAAGATGGACAAGGGTCTAAGATGGATGACAGCCAAGAACATGGAGGATACAGCCCTGCCTACCTTCTGTTTCTGTTTGAGGTAAAATTCAACTCTTATAATGATTAACCATGTTTCAATGTTTACAGTGTGTGATTTGTTTTTGTTTTTGTCTGCTAGCTGTCTAAACATGTACACGCACAATCACGACTCACTTGTATAGTAGGGTTAAAGGTGGGGAGAGAGAGGTTCAATTTTCAGGTTAAAGAGAAGGACTAGGGATAATAGGATCAATAGCAGTAGCATTTGTAGTGGTAGTAATAGGAGAAGAACTAGTAGTATCAGTCAGTAACATTAGCGCAACAGGGTCAGGCAGGTTCTCACTCAGGTCAGGTGAAGGGGGGTCTTCAAGATGGAATAGGGCTTTATCGTAGGAGCAACCACACAACTCACTTGAATCGTAGGGTCAGAAGTAGGTCAAAACAGTTTAACAGCTCAGGTCAAGGGGGGCTTCAAGATGGACCGGGGTCTTCAAGATGGAATAGGGCTTTATAGTAGGAGCACCCACACAAGCCACTTAAATCGTAGGGTCAGAAGTAGGTCAAAATAGTTTCACAGTTCAGGTGAAGGGGGGGCTACAAGATGGACCGGGGTCTTCAAGATGGATTAGGGTTGTTTAGTAGCAGTAGCAGCCATGGCATTAGGAGTAGTATTTTCTTAGGGTATGACATAGGGTCAGAGAGGCTTACAGATCAACTATCAAGATGGACGACAGCAACGAACATGGAGGATACAGCCCTGCCTTCCTTCTGTTTCTGTTTGAGGTAAAATTCAACTCGTATAATGATTAACCATGTTTCAATGTTTACAGTGTGTGATTTGTTTTTGTTTTTGTCTGCTAGCTGTCTAAACATGTACACGCACAATCACGACTCACTTGTATAGTAGGGTTACAGGTGGGGAGAGAGAGGTTCAATTGTCAGGTTAAAGAGAAGGACTAGGAATAATAGGATCAATAGCAGTAGCATTTGTAATGGTAGTGGTAGTAATAGGAGAAGAACTAGTAGTATCAGTCAGTAACATTAGCGCAACAGGGTCAGGCAGGTTCTCACTCAGGTCAGGTGAAGGGGGGGCTTCAAGATGGACCGGGGTCTTCAAGATGGAATAGGGCTTTATAGTAGGTAGTAATAGGAGAAGAACTAGTAGTATCAGTCAGTAACATTAGTGCAACAGGGTCAGGCAGGTTCTCACTCAGGTCAGGTGAAGGGGGGGCTTCAAGATGGACCGGGGGCTTCAAGATGGAATAGGGCTTTATAGTACGAGCACCCACACAACTCACTTGAATCGTAGGGTCAGAAGTAGGTCAAAACAGTTTCACAGTTCAGGTGAAGGGGGGGCTACAAGATGGACCGGGGTCTTCAAGATGGATTAGGGTCTTTTGGTAGGAGTAGCAGTAGCAGCCATGGCATTAGGAGTAGTATTTTCATAGGGTATGACGTAGGGTCAGAGAGGCTTACAGATCAACTATCAAGATGGACAAGGGTCTAAGATGGATGACAGCCAAGAACATGGAGGAGACAGCCCTGCCTACCTTCTGTTTCTGTTTGAGGTAAAATTCAATTCGTATAATGATTAACCATGTTTCAATGTTTACAGTGTGTGATTTGTTTTTGTTTTTGTCTGCTAGCTGTCTAAACATGTACACGCACAATCATGACTCACTTGTATAGTAGGGTTAAAGGTGGGGAGAGAGAGGTTCAATTGTCAGGTTAAAGAGAAGGACTAGGAATAATAGGACCAGTAGCATTTGTAATGGTAGTGGTAGTAATAGGAGAAGAATTAGTAGTATCAGTCAGTAACATTAGTGCAACAGGGTCAGGCAGGTTCTCACTCAGGTCAGGTGAAGGGGGGGCTTCAAGATGGACCGGGGTCTTCAAGATGGAATAGGGCTTTATAGTAGGACCACCTACACAACTCACTTGTATCGTAGGGTCAGAATTAGGTCAAATCAGTTTCACAGCTCAGGTCAAGGGGGGGCTTCAAGATGGACCGGGGGCTTCAAGATGGAATAGGGCTTAATAGTAGGTAGTAATAGGAGAAGAACTAGTAGTATCAGTCAGTAACATTAGTGCAACAGGGTCAGGCAGGTTCTCACTCAGGTCAGGTGAAGGGGGGGCTTCAAGATGGACCGGGGTCTTCAAGATGGAATAGGGCTTTATAGTAGGACCACCTACACAACTCACTTGAATCGTAGGGTCAGAAGTAGGTCAAAACAGTTTCACAGTTCAGGTGAAGGGGGGGGCTACAAGATGGACCGGGGTCTTCAAGATGGATTAGGGTTGTTTGGTAGGAGTAGCAGTAGCAACCATGGCATTAGGAGTAGTATTTTCATAGGGTATGACGTAGGGTCAGAGAGGCTTACAGATCAACTATCAAGATGGACAAGGGTCTAAGATGGATGACAGCCAAGAACATGGAGGATACAGCCCTGCCTTCCTTCTGTTTCTGTTTGAGGTAAAATTCAACTCGTATAATGATTAACTATGTTTCAATGTTTACAGTGTGTGATTTGTTTTTGTTTTTGTCTGCTAGCTGTCTAAACATGTACACGCACAATCACGACTCACTTGTATAGTAGGGTTAAAGGTGGGGAGAGAGAGGTTCAATTGTCAGGTTAAAGAGAAGGACTAGGAATAATAGGACCAATAGCAGTAGCATTTGTAATGGTAGTGGTAGTAATAGGAGAAGAATTAGTAGTATCAGTCAGTAACATTAGTGCAACAGGGTCAGGCAGGTTCTCACTCAGGTCAGGTGAAGGGGGGGCTTCAAGATGGACCGGGGTCTTCAAGATGGAATAGGGCTTTATAGTAGGACCACCTACACAACTCACTTGTATCGTAGGGTCAGAATTAGGTCAAATCAGTTTCACAGCTCAGGTCAAGGGGGGGCTTCAAGATGGACCGGGGGCTTCAAGATGGAATAGGGCTTTATAGTAGGTAGTAATAGGAGAAGAACTAGTAGTATCAGTCAGTAACATTAGTGCAACAGGGTCAGGCAGGTTCTCACTCAGGTCAGGTGAAGGGGGGGCTTCAAGATGGACCGGGGTCTTCAAGATGGAATAGGGCTTTATAGTAGGACCACCTACACAACTCACTTGTATCGTAGGGTCAGAATTAGGTCAAATCAGTTTCACAGCTCAGGTCAAGGGGGGGCTTCAAGATGGACCGGGGGCTTCAAGATGGAATACGGCTTTATAGTAGAAGCACCCACACAAGTCACTTGAATCGTAGGGTCAGAAGTAGGTCAAAATAGTTTCACAGTTCAGGTGAAGGGGGGGCTACAAGATGGACCGGGGTCTTCAAGATGGATTAGGGTTGTTTAGTAGCAGTAGCAGCCATGGCATTAGGAGTAGTATTTTCTTAGGGTATGACGTAGGGTCAGAGAGGCTTACAGATCAACTATCAAGATGGATGACAGCAAAGAAGATGGAGGAGACAGCCCTGCCTACCTTCTGTTTCTGTTTGAGGTAAAATTCAACTCTTATAATGATTAACCATGTTTCAATGTTTACAGTGTGTGATTTGTTTTTGTTTTTGTCTGCTAGCTGTCTAAACATGTACACGCACAATCACGACTCACTTGTATAGTAGGGTTAAAGGTGGGGAGAGAGAGGTTCAATTGTCAGGTTAAAGAGAAGGACTAGGAATAATAGGATCAATAGCAGTAGCATTTGTAATGGTAGTGGTAGTAATAGGAGAAGAACTAGTAGTATCAGTCAGTAACATTAGTGCAACAGGGTCAGGCAGGTTCTCACTCAGGTCAGGTGAAGGGGGGGCTTCAAGTTGGACCGGGGTCTTCAAGATGGAATAGGGCTTTATCGTAGGAGCACCCACACAACTCACTTGAATCGTAGGGTCAGAAGTAGGTCAAAACAGTTTAACAGCTCGGGTGAAGGGGGGGCTTCAAGATGGACCGGGGTCTTCAAGATGGAATAGGGCTTTATAGTAGGAGCACCCACACAAGCCACTTGAATCGTAGGGTCAGAAGTAGGTCAAAAAAGATTCACAGTTCAGGTGAAGGGGGGGCTACAAGATGGACCGGGGTCTTCAAGATGGATTAGGGTTGTTTGGTAGGAGTAGCAGTAGCAGCCATGGCATTAGGAGTAGTATTTTCATAGGGTATGATGTAGGGTCAGAGAGGCTTACAGATCAACTATCAAGATGGACAAGGGTCTAAGATGGATGACAGCCAAGAACATGGAGGAGACAGCCCTGCCTACCTTCTGTTTCTGTTTGAGGTAAAATTCAACTCGTATAATGATTAACTATGTTTCAATGTTTACAGTGTGTGATTTGTTTTTGTTTTTGTCTGCTAGCTGTCTAAACATGTACACGCACAATCACGACTCACTTGTATAGTAGGGTTAAAGGTGGGGAGAGAGAGTTTCAATTGTCAGGTTAAAGAGAAGCACTAGGAATAATAGGACCAGTAGCATTTGTAATAGTAGTGGTAGTAATAGGAGAAGAACTAGTAGTATCAGTCAGTAACATTAGTGCAACAGGGTCAGGCAGGTTCTCACTCAGGTCAGGTGAAGGGGGGGCTTCAAGATGGACCGGGGGCTTCAAGATGGAATAGGGCTTTATAGTACGAGCACCCACACAACTCACTTGAATCGTAGGGTCAGAAGTAGGTCAAAACAGTTTCACAGTTCAGGTGAAGGGGGGGCTACAAGATGGACCGGGGTCTTCAAGATGGATTAGGGTTGTTTGGTAGTAGTAGCAGTAGCAGCCATGGCATTAGGAGTAGTATTTTCATAGGGTATGACGTAGGGTCAGAGAGGCTTACAGATCAACTATCAAGATGGACAAGGGTCTAAGATGGATGACAGCCAAGAACATGGAGGATACAGCCCTGCCTTCCTTCTGTTTCTGTTTGAGGTAAAATTCAACTCTTATAATGATTAACCATGTTTCAATGTTTACAGTGTGTGATTTGTTTTTGTTTTTGTCTGCTAGCTGTCTAAACATGTACACGCACAATCACGACTCACTTGTACAGTAGGGTTAAAGGTGGGGAGAGAGAGGTTCAATTTTCAGGTTAAAGAGAAGGACTAGGGATAATAGGATCAATAGCAGTAGCATTTGTAATGGTAGTGGTAGTAATAGGAGAAGAACTAGTAGTATCAGTCAGTAACATTAGCGCAACAGGGTCAGGCAGGTTCTCACTCAGGTCAGGTGAAGGGGGGTCTTCAAGATGGAATAGGGCTTTATCGTAGGAGGAACCACACAACTCACTTGAATCGTAGGGTCAGAAGTAGGTCAAAACAGTTTAACAGCTCAGGTCAAGGGGGGGCTTCAAGATGGACCGGGGTCTTCAAGATGGAATAGGGCTTTATAGTAGGAGCACCCACACAAGCCACTTGAATCGTAGGGTCAGAAGTAGGTCAAAATAGTTTCACAGTTCAGGTGAAGGGGGGGCTACAAGATGGACTGGGGTCTTCAAGATGGATTAGGGTTGTTTAGTAGCAGTAGCAGCCATGGCATTAGGAGTAGTATTTTCTTAGGGTATGACATAGGGTCAGAGAGGCTTACAGATCAACTATCAAGATGGACGACAGCAAAGAACATGGAGGATACAGCCCTGCCTTCCTTCTGTTTCTGTTTGAGGTAAAATTCAACTCGTATAATGATTAACCATGTTTCAATGTTTACAGTGTGTGATTTGTTTTTGTTTTTGTCTGCTCGCTGTCTAAACATGTACACGCACAATCACGACTCACTTGTATAGTAGGGTTAAAGGTGGGGAGAGAGAGGTTCAATTGTCAGGTTAAAGAGAAGGACTAGGAATAATAGGATCAATAGCAGTAGCATTTGTAATGGTAGTGGTAGTAATAGGAGAAGAACTAGTAGTATCAGTCAGTAACATTAGCGCAACAGGGTCAGGCAGGTTCTCACTCAGGTCAGGTGAAGGGGGGGCTTCAAGGTGGACCGGGGTCTTCAAGATGGAATAGGGCTTTATCGTAGGAGCACCCACACAACTCACTTGAATCGTAGGGTCAGAAGTATATCAAAACAGTTTAACAGCTCAGGTCAAGGGGGGGCTTCAAGATGGACCGGGGTCTTCAAGATGGAATAGGGCTTTATAGTAGGTAGTAATAGGAGAAGAACTAGTAGTATCAGTCAGTAACATTAGTGCAACAGGGTCAGGCAGGTTCTCACTCAGGTCAGGTGAAGGGGGGGCTTCAAGATGGACCGGGGGCTTCAAGATGGAATAGGGCTTTATAGTACGAGCACCCACACAACTCACTTGAATCGTAGGGTCAGAAGTAGGTCAAAACAGTTTCACAGTTCAGGTGAAGGGGGGGCTACAAGATGGACCGGGGTCTTCAAGATGGATTAGGGTTGTTTGGTAGGAGTAGCAGTAGCAGCCATGGCATTAGGAGTAGTATTTTCATAGGGTATGACGTAGGGTCAGAGAGGCTTACAGATCAACTATCAAGATGGACAAGGGTCTAAGATGGATGACAGCCAAGAACATGGAGGATACAGCCCTGCCTTCCTTCTGTTTCTGTTTGAGGTAAAATTCAACTCTTATAATGATTAACCATGTTTCAATGTTTACAGTGTGTGATTTGTTTTTGTTTTTGTCTGCTAGCTGTCTAAACATGTACACGCACAATCACGACTCACTTGTATAGTAGGGTTAAAGGTGGGGAGAGAGAGGTTCAATTTTCAGGTTAAAGAGAAGGACTAGGGATAATAGGATCATTTGCAGTAGCATTTGTAATGGTAGTGGTAGTAATAGGAGAAGAACTAGTAGTATCAGTCAGTAACATTAGCGCAACAGGGTCAGGCAGGTTCTCACTCAGGTCAGGTGAAGGGGGGGCTTCAAGATGGACCGGGGGCTTCAAGATGGAATAGGGCTTTATAGTACGAGCACCCACACAACTCACTTGAATCGTAGGGTCAGAAGTAGGTCAAAACAGTTTCACAGTTCAGGTGAAGGGGGGGCTACAAGATGAACCGGGGTCTTCAAGATGGATTAGGGTTGTTTGGTAGGAGTAGCAGTAGCAGCCATGGCATTAGGAGTAGTATTTTCATAGGGTATGACGTAGGGTCAGAGAGGCTTACAGATCAACTATCAAGATGGACAAGGGTCTAAGATGGATGACAGCCAAGAACATGGAGGATACAGCCCTGCCTTCCTTCTGTTTCTGTTTGAGGTAAAATTCAACTCTTATAATGATTAACCATGTTTCAATGTTTACAGTGTGTGATTTGTTTTTGTTTTTGTCTGCTAGCTGTCTAAACATGTACACGCACAATCACGACTCACTTGTATAGTAGGGTTAAAGGTGGGGAGAGAGAGGTTCAATTTTCAGGTTAAAGAGAAGGACTAGGGATAATAGGATCATTTGCAGTAGCATTTGTAATGGTAGTGGTAGTAATAGGAGAAGAATTAGTAGTATCAGTCAGTAACATTAGCGCAACAGGGTCAGGCAGGTTCTCACTCAGGTCAGGTGAAGGGGGGCTTCAAGATGGACCGGGGTCTTCAAGATGGAATAGGGCTTTATCGTAGGAGCACCCACACAACTCACTTGAATCGTAGGGTCAGACGTAGGTCAAAACAGTTTAACAGCTCAGGTCAAGGGGGGGCTTCAAGATGGACCGGGGTCTTCAAGATGGAATAGGGCTTTATAGTAGGAGCACCCACACAAGCCACTTAAATCGTAGGGTCAGAAGTAGGTCAAAATAGTTTCACAGTTCAGGTGAAGGGGGGGCTACAAGATGGACCGGGGTCTTCAAGATGGATTAGGGTTGTTTAATAGCAGTAGCAGCCATGGCATTAGGAGTAGTATTTTCTTAGGGTATGACATAGGGTCAGAGAGGCTTACAGATCAACTATCAAGATGGACGACAGCAAAGAACATGGAGGATACAGCCCTGCCTTCCTTCTGTTTCTGTTTGAGGTAAAATTCAACTCGTATAATGATTAACCATGTTTCAATGTTTACAGTGTGTGATTTGTTTTTGTTTTTGTCTGCTAGCTGTCTAAACATGTACACGCACAATCACGACTCACTTGTATAGTAGGGTTACAGGTGGGGAGAGAGAGGTTCAATTGTCAGGTTAAAGAGAAGGACTAGGAATAATAGGATCAATAGCAGTAGCATTTGTAATGGTAGTGGTAGTAATAGGAGAAGAACTAGTAGTATCAGTCAGTAACATTAGCGCAACAGGGTCAGGCAGGTTCTCACTCAGGTCAGGTGAAGGGGGGGCTTCAAGATGGACCGGGGTCTTCAAGATGGAATAGGGCTTTATAGTAGGTAGTAATAGGAGAAGAACTAGTAGTATCAGTCAGTAACATTAGTGCAACAGGGTCAGGCAGGTTCTCACACAGGTCAGGTGAAGGGGGGGCTTCAAGATGGACCGGGGGCTTCAAGATGGAATAGGGCTTTATAGTACGAGCACCCACACAACTCACTTGAATCGTAGGGTCAGAAGTAGGTCAAAACAGTTTCACAGTTCAGGTGAAGGGGGGGCTACAAGATGGACCGGGGTCTTCAAGATGGATTAGGGTCTTTTGGTAGGAGTAGCAGTAGCAGCCATGGCATTAGGAGTAGTATTTTCATAGGGTATGACGTAGGGTCAGAGAGGCTTACAGATCAACTATCAAGATGGACAAGGGTCTAAGATGGATGACAGCCAAGAACATGGAGGAGACAGCCCTGCCTACCTTCTGTTTCTGTTTGAGGTAAAATTCAACTCGTATAATGATTAACCATGTTTCAATGTTTACAGTGTGTGATTTGTTTTTGTTTTTGTCTGCTAGCTGTCTAAACATGTACACGCACAATCACGACTCACTTGTATAGTAGGGTTAAAGGTGGGGAGAGAGAGGTTCAATTTTCAGGTTAAAGAGAAGGACTAGGAATAATAGGACCAGTAGCATTTGTAATGGTAGTGGTAGTAATAGGAGAAGAATTAGTAGTATCAGTCAGTAACATTAGTGCAACAGGGTCAGGCAGGTTCTCACTCAGGTCAGGTGAAGGGGGGGCTTCAAGATGGACCGGGGTCTTCAAGATGGAATAGGGCTTTATAGTAGGACCACCTACACAACTCACTTGTATCGTAGGGTCAGAATTAGGTCAAATCAGTTTCACAGCTCAGGTCAAGGGGGGGCTTCAAGATGGACCGGGGGCTTCAAGATGGATTAGGGTTGTTTAGTAGCAGTAGCAGCCATGGCATTAGGAGTAGTATTTTCTTAGGGTATGACGTAGGGTCAGAGAGGCTTACAGATCAACTATCAAGATGGATGACAGCCAAGAACATGGAGGAGACAGCCCTGCCTTCCTTCTGTTTCTGTTTGAGGTAAAATTCAACTCTTATAATGATTAACCATGTTTCAATGTTTACAGTGTGTGATTTGTTTTTGTTTTTGTCTGCTAGCTGTCTAAACATGTACACGCACAATCACGACTCACTTGTATAGTAGGGTTAAAGGTGGGGAGAGAGGTTCAATTGTCAGGTTAAAGAGAAGGACTAGGAATAATAGTACCAGTAGCATTTGTAATGGTAGTGGTAGTAATAGGAGAAGAACTAGTAGTATCAGTCAGTAACATTAGCGCAACAGGGTCAGGCAGGTTCTCACTCAGGTCAGGTGAAGGGGGGGCTTCAAGGTGGACCGGGGTCTTCAAGATGGAATAGGGCTTTATCGTAGGAGCACCCACACAACTCACTTGAATCGTAGGGTCAGAAGTATGTCAAAACAGTTTAACAGCTCAGGTCAAGGGGGGGCTTCAAGATGGACCGGGGTCTTCAAGATGGAATAGGGCTTTATAGTAGGTAGTAATAGGAGAAGAACTAGTAGTATCAGTCAGTAACATTAGTGCAACAGGGTCAGGCAGGTTCTCACTCAGGTCAGGTGAAGGGGGGGCTTCAAGTTGGACCGGGGTCTTCAAGATGGAATAGGGCTTTATCGTAGGAGCACCCACACAACTCACTTGAATCGTAGGGTCAGAAGTAGGTCAAAACAGTTTCACAGTTCAGGTGAAGGGGGGGCTACAAGATGGACCGGGGTCTTCAAGATGGATTAGGGTCTTTTGGTAGGAGTAGCAGTAGCAGCCATGGCATTAGGAGTAGTATTTTCATAGGGTATGACGTAGGGTCAGAGAGGCTTACAGATCAACTATCAAGATGGATGACAGCCAAGAACATGGAGGAGACAGCCCTGCCTACCTTCTGTTTCTGTTTGAGGTAAAATTCAACTCGTATAATGATTAACCATGTTTCAATGTTTACAGTGTGTGATTTGTTTTTGTTTTTGTCTGCTAGCTGTCTAAACATGTACACGCACAATCACGACTCACTTGTATAGTAGGGTTAAAGGTGGGGAGAGAGAGGTTCAATTGTCAGGTTAAAGAGAAGGACTAGGAATAATAGGACCAGTAGCATTTGTAATGGTAGTGGTAGTAATAGGAGAAGAATTAGTAGTATCAGTCAGTAACATTAGTGCAACAGGGTCAGGCAGGTTCTCACTCAGGTCAGGTGAAGGGGGGGCTTCAAGATGGACCGGGGTCTTCAAGATGGAATAGGGCTTTATAGTAGGACCACCTACACAACTCACTTGTATCGTAGGGTCAGAATTGGGTCAAATCAGTTTCACAGCTCAGGTCAAGGGGGGGCTTCAAGATGGACCGGGGGCTTCAAGATGGAATAGGGCTTTATAGTAGAAGCACCCACACAAGTCACTTGAATCGTAGGGTCAGAAGTAGGTCAAAATAGTTTCACAGTTCAGGTGAAGGGGGGGCTACAAGATGGACCGGGGTCTTCAAGATGGATTAGGGTTGTTTAGTAGCAGTAGCAGCCATGGCATTAGGAGTAGTATTTTCATAGGGTATGACGTAGGGTCAGAGAGGCTTACAGATCAACTATCAAGATGGATGACAGCCAAGAACATGGAGGAGACAGCCCTGCCTACCTTCTGTTTCTGTTTGAGGTATAATTCAACTCGTATAATGATTAACCATGTTTCAATGTTTACAGTGTGTGATTTGTTTTTGTTTTTGTCTGCTAGCTGTCTAAACATGTACACGCACAATCACGACTCACTTGTATAGTAGGGTTAAAGGTGGGGAGAGAGAGGTTCAATTGTCAGGTTAAAGAGAAGGACTAGGAATAATAGGACCAATAGCAGTAGCATTTGTAATGGTAGTGGTAGTAATAGGAGAAGAATTAGTAGTATCAGTCAGTAACATTAGTGCAACAGGGTCAGGCAGGTTCTCACTCAGGTCAGGTGAAGGGGGGACTTCAAGATGGACCGGGGTCTTCAAGATGGAATAGGGCTTTATAGTAGGACCACCTACACAACTCACTTGTATCGTAGGGTCAGAATTAGGTCAAATCAGTTTCACAGCTCAGGTCAAGGGGGGGCTTCAAGATGGACCGGGGGCTTCAAGATGGAATAGGGCTTTATAGTAGAAGCACCCACACAAGTCACTTGAATCGTAGGGTCAGAAGTAGGTCAAAATAGTTTCACAGTTCAGGTGAAGGGGGGGCTACAAGATGGACCGGGGTCTTCAAGATGGATTAGGGTTGTTTAGTAGCAGTAGCAGCCATGGCATTAGGAGTAGTATTTTCTTAGGGTATGACATAGGGTCAGAGAGGCTTACAGATCAACTATCAAGATGGACGACAGCCAAGAACATGGAGGATACAGCCCTGCCTTACTTCTGTTTCTGTTTGAGGTAAAATTCAACTCGTATAATGATTAACCATGTTTCAATGTTTACAGTGTGTGATTTGTTTTTGTTTTTGTCTGCTAGCTGTCTAAACATGTACACGCACAATCACGACTCACTTGTATAGTAGGGTTAAAGGTGGGGAGAGAGAGGTTCAATTGTCAGGTTAAAGAGAAGGACTAGGAATAATAGGACCAGTAGCATTTGTAATGGTAGTGGTAGTAATAGGAGAAGAATTAGTAGTATCAGTCAGTAACATTAGTGCAACAGGGTCAGGCAGGTTCTCACTCAGGTCAGGTGAAGGGGGGGCTTCAAGATGGACCGGGGTCTTCAAGATGGAATAGGGCTTTATAGTAGGACCACCTACACAACTCACTTGTATCGTAGGGTCAGAATTAGGTCAAATCAGTTTCACAGCTCAGGTCAAGGGGGGGCTTCAAGATGGACCGGGGGCTTCAAGATGGAATAGGGCTTAATAGTAGGTAGTAATAGGAGAAGAACTAGTTGTATCAGTCAGTAACATTAGTGCAACAGGGTCAGGCAGGTTCTCACTCAGGTCAGGTGAAGGGGGGGCTTCAAGATGGAATAGGGCTTTATAGTACGAGCACCCACACAAGTCACTTGAATCGTAGGGTCAGAAGTAGGTCAAAACAGTTTCACAGTTCAGGTGAAGGGGGGGGCTACAAGATGGACCGGGGTCTTCAAGATGGATTAGGGTTGTTTGGTAGGAGTAGCAGTAGCAACCATGGCATTAGGAGTAGTATTTTCATAGGGTATGACGTAGGGTCAGAGAGGCTTACAGATCAACTATCAAGATGGACAAGGGTCTAAGATGGATGACAGCCAAGAACATGGAGGATACAGCCCTGCCTTCCTTCTGTTTCTGTTTGAGGTAAAATTCAACTCGTATAATGATTAACTATGTTTCAATGTTTACAGTGTGTGATTTGTTTTTGTTTTTGTCTGCTAGCTGTCTAAACATGTACACGCACAATCACGACTCACTTGTATAGTAGGGTTAAAGGTGGGGAGAGAGAGGTTCAATTGTCAGGTTAAAGAGAAGGACTAGGAATAATAGGACCAATAGCAGTAGCATTTGTAATGGTAGTGGTAGTAATAGGAGAAGAATTAGTAGTATCAGTCAGTAACATTAGTGCAACAGGGTCAGGCAGGTTCTCACTCAGGTCAGGTGAAGGGGGGGCTTCAAGATGGACCGGGGTCTTCAAGATGGAATAGGGCTTTATAGTAGGACCACCTACACAACTCACTTGTATCGTAGGGTCAGAATTAGGTCAAATCAGTTTCACAGCTCAGGTCAAGGGGGGGCTTCAAGATGGACCGGGGGCTTCAAGATGGAATAGGGCTTTATAGTAGAAGCACCCACACAAGTCACTTGAATCGTAGGGTCAGAAGTAGGTCAAAATAGTTTCACAGTTCAGGTGAAGGGGGGGCTACAAGATGGACCGGGGTCTTCAAGATGGATTAGGGTTGTTTAGTAGCAGTAGCAGCCATGGCATTAGGAGTAGTATTTTCTTAGGGTATGACGTAGGGTCAGAGAGGCTTACAGATCAACTATCAAGATGGATGACAGCAAAGAACATGGAGGAGACAGCCCTGCCTACCTTCTGTTTCTGTTTGAGGTAAAATTCAACTCTTATAATGATTAACCATGTTTCAATGTTTACAGTGTGTGATTTGTTTTTGTTTTTGTCTGCTAGCTGTCTAAACATGTACACGCACAATCACGACTCACTTGTATAGTAGGGTTAAAGGTGGGGAGAGAGAGGTTCAATTGTCAGGTTAAAGAGAAGGACTAGGAATAATAGGATCAATAGCAGTAGCATTTGTAATGGTAGTGGTAGTAATAGGAGAAGAACTAGTAGTATCAGTCAGTAACATTAGTGCAACAGGGTCAGGCAGGTTCTCACTCAGGTCAGGTGAAGGGGGGGCTTCAAGTTGGACTTGGGTCTTCAAGATGGAATAGGGCTTTATCGTAGGAGCACCCACACAACTCACTTGAATCGTAGGGTCAGAAGTAGGTCAAAACAGTTTAACAGCTCAGGTGAAGGGGGGGCTTCAAGATGGACCGGGGTCTTCAAGATGGAATAGGGCTTTATAGTAGGAGCACCCACACAAGCCACTTGAATCGTAGGGTCAGAAGTAGGTCAAAAAAGATTCACAGTTCAGGTGAAGGGGGGGCTACAAGATGGACCGGGGTCTTCAAGATGGATTAGGGTTGTTTGGTAGGAGTAGCAGTAGCAGCCATGGCATTAGGAGTAGTATTTTCATAGGGTATGACGTAGGGTCAGAGAGGCTTACAGATCAACTATCAAGATGGACAAGGGTCTAAGATGGATGACAGCCAAGAACATGGAGGAGACAGCCCTGCCTACCTTCTGTTTCTGTTTGAGGTAAAATTCAACTCGTATAATGATTAACCATGTTTCAATGTTTACAGTGTGTGATTTGTTTTTGTTTTTGTCTGCTAGCTGTCTAAACATGTACACGCACAATCACGACTCACTTGTATAGTAGGGTTAAAGGTGGGGAGAGAGAGAGGTTCAATTGTCAGGTTAAAGAGAAGCACTAGGAATAATAGGACCAGTAGCATTTGTAATAGTAGTGGTAGTAATAGGAGAAGAACTAGTAGTATCAGTCAGTAACATTAGTGCAACAGGGTCAGGCAGGTTCTCACTCAGGTCAGGTGAAGGGGGGGCTTCAAGATGGACCGGGGGCTTCAAGATGGAATAGGGCTTTATAGTACGAGCACCCACACAACTCACTTGAATCGTAGGGTCAGAAGTAGGTCAAAACAGTTTCACAGTTCAGGTGAAGGGGGGGCTACAAGATGGACCGGGGTCTTCAAGATGGATTAGGGTTGTTTGGTAGTAGTAGCAGTAGCAGCCATGGCATTAGGAGTAGTATTTTCATAGGGTATGACGTAGGGTCAGAGAGGCTTACAGATCAACTATCAAGATGGACAAGGGTCTAAGATGGATGACAGCCAAGAACATGGAGGATACAGCCCTGCCTTCCTTCTGTTTCTGTTTGAGGTAAAATTCAACTCTTATAATGATTAACCATGTTTCAATGTTTACAGTGTGTGATTTGTTTTTGTTTTTGTCTGCTAGCTGTCTAAACATGTACACGCACAATCACGACTCACTTGTATAGTAGGGTTAAAGGTGGGGAGAGAGAGGTTCAATTTTCAGGTTAAAGAGAAGGACTAGGGATAATAGGATCAATAGCAGTAGCATTTGTAATGGTAGTGGTAGTAATAGGAGAAGAACTAGTAGTATCAGTCAGTAACATTAGCGCAACAGGGTCAGGCAGGTTCTCACTCAGGTCAGGTGAAGGGGGGTCTTCAAGATGGAATAGGGCTTTATCGTAGGAGCAACCACACAACTCACTTGAATCGTAGGGTCAGAAGTAGGTCAAAACAGTTTAACAGCTCAGGTCAAGGGGGGGCTTCAAGATGGACCGGGGTCTTCAAGATGGAATAGGGCTTTATAGTAGGAGCACCCACACAAGCCACTTGAATCGTAGGGTCAGAAGTAGGTCAAAATAGTTTCACAGTTCAGGTGAAGGGGGGGCTACAAGATGGACTGGGGTCTTCAAGATGGATTAGGGTTGTTTAGTAGCAGTAGCAGCCATGGCATTAGGAGTAGTATTTTCTTAGGGTATGACATAGGGTCAGAGAGGCTTACAGATCAACTATCAAGATGGACGACAGCAAAGAACATGGAGGATACAGCCCTGCCTTCCTTCTGTTTCTGTTTGAGGTAAAATTCAACTCGTATAATGATTAACCATGTTTCAATGTTTACAGTGTGTGATTTGTTTTTGTTTTTGTCTGCTCGCTGTCTAAACATGTACACGCACAATCACGACTCACTTGTATAGTAGGGTTAAAGGTGGGGAGAGAGAGGTTCAATTGTCAGGTTAAAGAGAAGGACTAGGAATAATAGGATCAATAGCAGTAGCATTTGTAATGGTAGTGGTAGTAATAGGAGAAGAACTAGTAGTATCAGTCAGTAACATTAGCGCAACAGGGTCAGGCAGGTTCTCACTCAGGTCAGGTGAAGGGGGGGCTTCAAGATGGACCGGGGGCTTCAAGATGGAATAGGGCTTTATAGTACGAGCACCCACACAACTCACTTGAATCGTAGGGTCAGAAGTAGGTCAAAACAGTTTCACAGTTCAGGTGAAGGGGGGGCTACAAGATGGACCGGGGTCTTCAAGATGGATTAGGGTTGTTTGGTAGGAGTAGCAGTAGCAGCCATGGCATTAGGAGTAGTATTTTCATAGGGTATGACGTAGGGTCAGAGAGGCTTACAGATCAACTATCAAGATGGACAAGGGTCTAAGATGGATGACAGCCAAGAACATGGAGGATACAGCCCTGCCTTCCTTCTGTTTCTGTTTGAGGTAAAATTCAACTCTTATAATGATTAACCATGTTTCAATGTTTACAGTGTGTGATTTGTTTTTGTTTTTGTCTGCTAGCTGTCTAAACATGTACACGCACAATCACGACTCACTTGTATAGTAGGGTTAAAGGTGGGGAGAGAGAGGTTCAATTTTCAGGTTAAAGAGAAGGACTAGGGATAATAGGATCATTTGCAGTAGCATTTGTAATGGTAGTGGTAGTAATAGGAGAAGAACTAGTAGTATCAGTCAGTAACATTAGCGCAACAGGGTCAGGCAGGTTCTCACTCAGGTCAGGTGAAGGGGGGCTTCAAGATGGACCGGGGTCTTCAAGATGGAATAGGGCTTTATTGTAGGAGCACCCACACAACTCACTTGAATCGTAGGGTCAGACGTAGGTCAAAACAGTTTAACAGCTCAGGTCAAGGGGGGGCTTCAAGATGGACCGGGGTCTTCAAGATGGAATAGGGCTTTATAGTAGGAACACCCACACAAGCCACTTAAATCGTAGGGTCAGAAGTAGGTCAAAATAGTTTCACAGTTCAGGTGAAGGGGGGGCTACAAGATGGACCGGGGTCTTCAAGATGGATTAGGGTTGTTTAGTAGCAGTAGCAGCCATGGCATTAGGAGTAGTATTTTCTTAGGGTATGACATAGGGTCAGAGAGGCTTACAGATCAACTATCAAGATGGACGACAGCAAAGAACATGGAGGATACAGCCCTGCCTTCCTTCTGTTTCTGTTTGAGGTAAAATTCAACTCGTATAATGATTAACCATGTTTCAATGTTTACAGTGTGTGATTTGTTTTTGTTTTTGTCTGCTAGCTGTCTAAACATGTACACGCACAATCACGACTCACTTGTATAGTAGGGTTACAGGTGGGGAGAGAGAGGTTCAATTGTCAGGTTAAAGAGAAGGACTAGGAATAATAGGATCAATAGCAGTAGCATTTGTAATGGTAGTGGTAGTAATAGGAGAAGAACTAGTAGTATCAGTCAGTAACATTAGTGCAACAGGGTCAGGCAGGTTCTCACACAGGTCAGGTGAAGGGGGGGCTTCAAGATGGACCGGGGGCTTCAAGATGGAATAGGGCTTTATAGTACGAGCACCCACACAACTCACTTGAATCGTAGGGTCAGAAGTAGGTCAAAACAGTTTCACAGTTCAGTTGAAGGGGGGGCTACAAGATGGACCGGGGTCTTCAAGATGGATTAGGGTCTTTTGGTAGGAGTAGCAGTAGCAGCCATGGCATTAGGAGTAGTATTTTCATAGGGTATGACGTAGGGTCAGAGAGGCTTACAGATCAACTATCAAGATGGATGACAGCCAAGAACATGGAGGAGACAGCCCTGCCTACCTTCTGTGTCTGTTTGAGGTAAAATTCAACTCGTATAATGATTAACCATGTTTCAATGTTTACAGTGTGTGATTTGTTTTTGTTTTTGTCTGCTAGCTGTCTAAACATGTACACGCACAATCACGACTCACTTGTATAGTAGGGTTAAAGGTGGGGAGAGAGAGGTTCAATTGTCAGGTTAAAGAGAAGGACTAGGAATAATAGGATCAATAGCAGTAGCATTTGTAATGGTAGTGGTAGTAATAGGAGAAGAACTAGTAGTATCAGTCAGTAACATTAGCGCAACAGGGTCAGGCAGGTTCTCACTCAGGTCAGGTGAAGGGGGGGCTTCAAGGTGGACCGGGGTCTTCAAGATGGAATAGGGCTTTATCGTAGGAGCACCCACACAACTCACTTGAATCGTAGGGTCAGAAGTATGTCAAAACAGTTTAACAGCTCAGGTCAAGGGGGGGCTTCAAGATGGACCGGGGTCTTCAAGATGGAATAGGGCTTTATAGTAGGTAGTAATAGGAGAAGAACTAGTAGTATCAGTCAGTAACATTAGTGCAACAGGGTCAGGCAGGTTCTCACTCAGGTCAGGTGAAGGGGAGGCTTCAAGTTGGACCGGGGTCTTCAAGATGGAATAGGGCTTTATCGTAGGAGCACCCACACAACTCACTTGAATCGTAGGGTCAGAAGTAGGTCAAAACAGTTTCACAGTTCAGGTGAAGGGGGGGCTACAAGATGGACCGGGGTCTTCAAGATGGATTAGGGTTGTTTGGTAGGAGTAGCAGTAGCAGCCATGGCATTAGGAGTAGTATTTTCATAGGGTATGACGTAGGGTCAGAGAGGCTTACAGATCAACTATCAAGATGGACGACAGCCAAGAACATGGAGGAGACAGCCCTGCCTACCTTCTGTTTCTGTTTGAGGTAAAATTCAACTCGTATAATGATTAACCATATTTCAATGTTTACAGTGTGTGATTTGTTTTTGTTTTTGTCTGCTAGCTGTCTAAACATGTACATGCACAATCACGACTCACTTGTATAGTAGGGTTAAAGGTGGGGAGAGAGAGGTTCAATTGTCAGGTTAAAGAGAAGGACTAGGAATAATAGTACCAGTAGCATTTGTAATGGTAGTGGTAGTAATAGGAGAAGAACTAGTAGTATCAGTCAGTAACATTAGTGCAACAGGGTCAGGCAGGTTCTCACTCAGGTCAGGTGAAGGGGGGGCTTCAAGATGGACCGGGGGCTTCAAGATGGAATAGGGCTTTATAGTACGAGCACCCACACAACTCACTTGAATCGTAGGGTCAGAAGTAGGTCAAAACAGTTTCACAGTTCAGGTGACGGGGGGGCTACAAGATGGACCGGGGTCTTCAAGATGGATTAGGGTCTTTTGGTAGGAGTAGCAGTAGCAGCCATGGCATTAGGAGTAGTATTTTCATAGGGTATGACGTAGGGTCAGAGAGGCTTACAGATCAACTATCAAGATGGATGACAGCCAAGAACATGGAGGAGACAGCCCTGCCTACCTTCTGTTTCTGTTTGAGGTAAAATTCAACTCGTATAATGATTAACCATGTTTCAATGTTTACAGTGTGTGATTTGTTTTTGTTTTTGTCTGCTAGCTGTCTAAACATGTACACGCACAATCACGACTCACTTGTATAGTAGGGTTAAAGGTGGGGAGAGAGAGGTTCAATTGTCAGGTTAAAGAGAAGGACTAGGAATAATAGGACCAATAGCAGTAGCATTTGTAATGGTAGTGGTAGTAATAGGAGAAGAATTAGTAGTATCAGTCAGTAACATTAGTGCAACAGGGTCAGGCAGGTTCTCACTCAGGTCAGGTGAAGGGGGGGCTTCAAGATGGACCGGGGTCTTCAAGATGGAATAGGGCTTTATAGTAGGACCACCTACACAACTCACTTGTATCGTAGGGTCAGAATTAGGTCAAATCAGTTTCACAGCTCAGGTCAAAGGGGGGCTTCAAGATGGACCGGGGGCTTCAAGATGGAATAGGGCTTTATAGTAGAAGCACCCACACAAGTCACTTGAATCGTAGGGTCAGAAGTAGGTCAAAATAGTTTCACAGTTCAGGTGAAGGGGGGGCTACAAGATGGACCGGGGTCTTCAAGATGGATTAGGGTTGTTTAGTAGCAGTAGCAGCCATGGCATTAGGAGTAGTATTTTCTTAGGGTATGACATAGGGTCAGAGAGGCTTACAGATCAACTATCAAGATGGACGACAGCCAAGAACATGGAGGATACAGCCCTGCCTTCCTTCTGTTTCTGTTTGAGGTAAAATTCAACTCGTATAATGATTAACCATGTTTCAATGTTTACAGTGTGTGATTTGTTTTTGTTTTTGTCTGCTAGCTGTCTAAACATGTACACGCACAATCACGACTCACTTGTATAGTAGGGTTAAAGGTGGGGAGAGAGAGGTTCAATTGTCAAGTTAAAGAGAAGGACTAGGAATAATAGGATCAATAGCAGTAGCATTTGTAATGGTAGTAATAGAAGAACTAGTAGTATCAGTCAGTAACATTAGTGCAACAGGGTCAGGCAGGTTCTCACTCAGGTCAGGTGAAGGGGGGGCTTCAAGTTGGACTTGGGTCTTCAAGATGGGTTAGGGTTGTTTAGTAGCAGTAGAAGCCATGGCATTAGGAGTAGTATTTTCTTAGGGTATGACATAGGGTCAGAGAGGCTTACAGATCAACTATCAAGATGGACGACAGCCAAGAACATGGAGGAGACAGCCCTGCCTACCTTCTGTTTCTGTTTGAGGTAAAATTCAACTCGTATAGTGATTAACCATATTTCAATGTTTACAGTGTGTGATTTGTTTTTGTTTTTGTCTGCTAGCTGTCTAAACATGTACATGCACAATCACGACTCACTTGTATAGTAGGGTTAAAGGTGGGGAGAGAGAGGTTCAATTGTCAGGTTAAAGAGAAGGACTAGGAATAATGGGACCAATAGCAGTAGCATTTGTAATGGTAGTGGTAGTAATAGGAGAAGAATTAGTAGTATCAGTCAGTAACATTAGTGCAACAGGGTCAGGCAGGTTCTCACTCAGGTCAGGTGAAGGGGGGGCTTCAAGTTGGACCGGGGTCTTCAAGATGGAATAGGGCTTTATAGTAGGAGCACCTACATAACTCACTTGTATCGTAGGGTCAGAATTAGGTAAAAACAGTTTTACAGCTCAGGTCAAGGGGGGGGCTTCAAGATGGACCGGGGTCTTCAAGATGCAATAGGGCTTTATAGTAGGAGCACCCACACAAGTCACTTGAATCGTAGGGTCAGAAGTAGGTCAAAACAGTTTCACAGTTCAGTGAAGGGGGGGCTACAAGATGGACCGGGGTCTTCAAGATGGATTAGGGTTGTTTGGTAGGAGTAGCAGTAGCAGCCATGGCATTAGGAGTAGTATTTTCATAGGGTATGACGTAGGGTCAGAGAGGCTTACAGATCAACTATCAAGATGGACAAGGGTCTAAGATGGATGACAGCCAAGAACACGGAGGAGACAACCCTGCCTACCTTCTGTTTCTGTTTGAGGCAAAATTCAACTCGTATAATGATTAACCATGTTTCATTGTTTACAGTGTGTGATTTGTTTTTGTTTTTGTCTGCTAGCTGTCTAAACATGTACAAGCACAATCACGACTCACTTGTATAGTAGAGTTAAAGGTGGGGAGAGAGAGGTTCATATGTCAGGTTAAAGGGAAGGACTAGGAATAATAGTACCAATAGCAGTTGCATTTGTAGTGGTAGTAATAGCAGAACAACTAGTAGTGTCAGTCAGTAACATTAGTGCAACAGGGTCAGGCAGGTTCTCACTCAGGTCAGGTGAAGGGGGGGCTTCAAGATGGACCGGGGTCTTCAAGATGGAATAGGGCTTTATAGTAGGACCACCTACACAACTCACTTGTATCGTAGGGTCAGAATTAGGTCAAAACAGTTTCACAGCTCAGGTCAAGGGGGGGGCTTCAAGATGGACCGGGGTCTTCAAGATGGAATAGGGCTTTATAGTAGGAGCACCCACACAAGTCACTTGAATCGTAGGGTCAGACGTAGGTCAAAACAGTTTCACAGTTCAGGTGAAGGGGGCTACAAGATGGACCGGGGTTTTCAAGATGGATTAGGTTTGTTTGTAGTGTTTGGCACTAATGTTACTGACTAAAACCGGTGTAATGTGGCCCCGCCCCCTGGTCTTAGTCAGGACACGTGCTGCTGAATTTTGTAATGATTGTAGACCTGAAATAGCCTTTTTGGGAAGAGCAGAGAGCAGGGCATTACAGTAGTCAATCCGACTGGTGATAAAAGCATCAGCGTCTCTGTGTTGGCCCGAGAGTGAATGGGACGGACTCTGGCTATGTTTTTCAAATGGTAAAAAACTATTTTTGTGATGTTTTTAATGTGTGGAATAAAAGTCAGCTCAGAGTCAAAAATAACGCCCAGGTTTCTTACTTGTGATGATGGATTAAAAGACTCTGACTGTAATTTGGGTAAACGTTTCCCTCTCTGGGCCTCAGGACCGATGATTAAAACCTCAGTTTTGTCCTGGTTAAGCTGGAGGATGTTTTCTGCCATCCAGGATTTGATGTCTAAAATACAGTTAAAAAGAGCGTCCAATGGACTGGTGTCATCAGGAGACATGGAGATGTCAAGCTGTGTATCATCTGCATAGCTGTGGAAGCTGATTCCATGTCTCCTGATGACATCACCAAGAGGGAGCATGAACAGGTTAAAAAGTATAGGACCTAAAATGGAACCCTGGGGCACTCCACATGTGATTTTATGAACCTGAGAGGAGCAGGTGTCTAAACTTATCATAAATGTAATAAACTCTGCTGTACTCTGTCCCTCTGAGGTGCGTCCTCTGTCCCTCTGAGGTGCGTCCTCTGTCCCTCTGAGGTGCGTCCTCTGTCCCTCTGAGGTGCGTCCTCTGTCCCTCTGACGTGTGTCCTCTGTCCCTCTGAGGTGTGTCCTGTCTGCACAATTATACAAGTCCAGCCTCCAGTTTTATCTGCAGGTCCAGGGGGGTAAAGTGGGGACATATTTTGAGTCTCTGAAAAGTCCTGTCCCGAAAACGATCCTACTCTGAGCTCTTCATGCTTTGTCCCTTCACTTAACTTCATTAACATAAGTCTTTTAGTTTGTTCAAATGTCCCTCTGCCTCAGCACTCCCAGAGTGCACCTGGAGGGGAAGGGTCCTTCACACAGGTGTAAAGACGTCGCTGTCCACACCACTGCCCGATTCAAAAACAAATGTAGCAGGACATATTTAGCTACTGAAATAAAACACATCTAATCGTTTAAGAAGGATAGTTAGACAAGTATAAACACTGGAGCGCAGTTTAGTTTTCAGAAAAAAAATGTTTCAATCATTATATATTATTCTGAGACCAGAACTGAAGAAGTGGCTTGGATGAGCAGTGAAACGTCTTCACTCTTACAACAATTTGTCCAGTTGACAGATTTGAACTTTGTCTTTTCTTATAAAACAAAGTATTACCCCATATGTACCTAACCTTTTTTGACCCTAGTGATTTTTTACTAATTTCTTGTTGACAATTTCATTATGTCTCTTACAGAAAACTACCCATCCACTCTACAAATGTTTAGTCAGTGAGGAGTAACTGTCATTTGTTGGGGCATGACCTAACTGATGGGGGTGTGTCCTCTTTTCACAGACTATTTAACAGCTGATGAGACTGTAGTCCATCCTGATCAGTCATGGGTCGTCCTGGGATCCAAATGCAGACATGGGGGCTGTTTGTGACCGTCGTGTGCCTATATCTGGGTCAGGCCATGGCAGGACCGTAAGTAACAAATATTATTATATTACTGGGGGAGTTTAAATCTACTTACTAGTGTTATTGTGATACTAAAATTCTACTAGATTCTAAGAAAAAGGCTTGATAATTAATACTAATGTAGACAATACACTTTCACAGTGTGTGCGTCTCTTTGTCTGCAGACACTACATGGTGGCTATTCCTGCCATCCTGGAGTCTGGAGCTCAGGTGAAGTTTTGTGCTAGTCTCATGAAGCCCAACGAGTCCCTCACGATGACAGTGACGCTCAGGTCCCCAGATCTCAACACCACCCTCTTCCAGAAAGAATCTGATGAAGATTTCCACAACTGCCACCACTTTCTGGTATAGATTAGCTCTTGTTTTGCTTTTGACCTTTTACACACGGGTTACAGTCCAATGCTGTGGATGCCAAATTCAGTTTTTCTTCTAGATGTAAGAGTTACTTTCACATTGGCTTTGTTTACATGCACATCAAAATCTGATTATTATCTGATTTACAGACCTTTAAGATGATTTAAATTGCACGTAAAACGCAAAATTTGATGTGAGTGATCAGAGCAGACATGGGCAAACTATGGCCCGGGGGCCACACACGGCCCATTGGGCTAATTAATCCGGCCCGCCGAACGTGACCAAATTATATTGAAGTAGGTAAGGGTGAACCTTGTTCAGTTTACCTTTCTCCTGTAATGCCAATGTTTCCCCAAATTATGGAGCTGAAGTGCGCCATCTTTTGGGCAAACATTGGCACTACAGGGGAAAGGTAAACCTTGTTCTTATCAGCCCTTATGCTAAAATTTGTTTATCAAAGAAAATAAAAGCGGACAGTGAGCGCCGAGTGTTTAATACGGAGTGGACAACAAAATATGTTTTCACTGAAGTTCGACCAAAGGCTGTATGTCTAATGTGCCAAGAATCTGTCGCGGTTTTCAAAGAATACAGTATCAGCCGTCACTTTGCTATGAAGCATCTATGCTAGCAAGTATTCAACACAGCAACAGGCGGCTACGGCTCAGAGGGCAGCCAGTTTACAGACTCAGCTACATTTTCACCAGTGAACAGCATTTCAAGAGTCAAGTACCAAGGCAGGTTTTTTGCTAGCATTCAAATTAGCAAAAGCTAGCAAGCCTTTCTCCGAAGAAGAGTTTTTAAAAGAATGCACAGTAGAAACGGCCGGTGTATTGTGTCCAGAGAGTCAGGGCAAGTTTGAAAAGATCAGTTTGTCACTGAGAAGTGTGACTGTGTGGAACAGACTGACAGATTTAGACAAATAAACAAATAAGATTAATTTTTCAAGTTGTATTCACTAAGCAACAACTTAAAGGACACTGCCCAGCTCCTAATTTTCATCTGAGTTGTTGATCTTTTGTATGGAAGCCCATTTCCCCCATGAAAAAAAAAAAAAAAAGCCCCACAGAAAGTTGAAATTATGAGTTTTAAACTCGTAATTATTAGTTTAAAACTCCTAATTAGGAGTTTAAAACTCGTAATTAGGAGTTTAAAACTCATAATCAGTAGTTTTAAAAGTCTTAATATTATCACTTTAGTAGAACCAATTATGACAGTGATAGTTCTGCATTTTATATCTACACAAACACACTATTACAGACACCGGTTTTAGAATCCCTGCATTGGCTCCCTGTATGTTTCAGGATCGATTTTAAAGTTCTTTTACTGGTTTTTAAATGTCTTAATGGTCTTGGGCCTTCTTATCTTACAGAACTGCTTTTATCCTATGAACCCTCGCGGCCCCTGCGCTCCTCCGGCAGCAGGCTCCTAGTCATCCCCAAAGTCAGGACACACACTCATGGAGAGGCCTCTTTCCAGTTTTATGGCCCCCGTCTATGGAACAACCTGCCGGAGGACCTCAGGGCCGCAGAGAACTTTCAGGTTTTTAAAAGCAGGCTCGAGACCCATCTTTTTAGGATTGCTTTTGATTAGTATTTATCACTTTAGCTTACTTCTCTATTTATTCAGGCTGGCTAGTGTATGTTGATATCCATGTTTTACTTATGTCTTATTTACTTGTTTAAGATTTTATTTATTTTATTATTAATTAATTTTATGATTTTAATGCACTGTTAATCACTTTGTGTTACAGTTTTCTTGTATGAAAAGCGCTTTATAAATAAAGTTTGTTGTTTGTTGTTTTTGTTGACAGATTTAATTTCATCTTTTGCTCTGGATCAGACCTGGACGACTGAAGGATTACACAGACGACCAGGTAGAAAGCTGAAATAAGTTTTATCTAATATCAGAGGAGGAGGATACAGACAGCAGGCACGTGCGCTGTTCCATTACAAAGGAGACTTCCAGTACTTATATCACGAGAAAGGTACTGTCTATAGAAAGCTGCTCTGATAAGGAGGAGCCACAGGAGTTATTAGTAGGACTGAGATATCAATCTATAAACTTAGAGATGGTGAATCGTTCATGTCTAACCGTCAGTGATATGGTTGGGGATTTTGAATCAAAAGGTCTACAGCTAGTCCTCTGTTTGGAGCAGAGTTCAAACTTTGGAAGAAGAAAACTGACACTGATTAAAAGTCTGTATTGTTTACTGTATGTAACCCAGTGTTAAAAACGCAATTTAAAACAAATACAGATTGATACACTTGGTTAAAATAACAATGGGAATAATTATTGATAAATAACATGTAAATATAAGTTAATAAATATGTTCATTTAAATATGATAAAAATAAATAAAAATTTAAAAAAAAGTTTTAAAGACGTAATAAATAAGCACACTGAGCAACCAATAGCAGTTTAGTCTGACGTGGCATTATCCAATCAGGTCAAGGTTGCGCTCTAGAGGCGCGCGCCCCTTTGCAGCACAAATCAATATAAAAACTAACTAAAGTATCATCATCATTCATGTTGGTGACAAACGTTTGTTAAAATAAAGTTGCTGTGCTAACCTCCGCTAGCCTTATGCTAACCTCCGCTAGCCTTATGCTAACCTCCGCTAGCCTTACGCCAACCTCCGCTAGCCTTACGCCAACCTCCGCTAGCCTTACGCCAACCTCCGCTAGCCTTACGCCAACCTCCGCTAGCCTTACGCCAACCTCCGCTAGCCTTACGCCAACCTCCGCTAGCCTTACGCCAACCTCCGCTAGCCTTACGCCAACCTTCGCTATCCTTATGCTAACCTCCGATAGTCTTTTTACAATAAAATACCCTTTTTAGAGATCAAAACGATTAGCTGTGGGGTTTTGAACTAAATCCTTCATGTAACCTAAAGGGGCTGTGCACAATACTTGTATTTGATTGTTAAAAAGTGTCATAATTGTGCTCGTTTTGGTTGTAGCACGTCTTCCCGTTAGCCTGTTGTGCTAACGTGGTTCAGAGCGCTGTACAAATTACCTCTGAAAGTCGAGTGCAATTTCTTGTCACTTTATTATTTTGGTGCATATTATTAGACCTAAAAGCCATAGTGTATTTGTAATGCACTTTAAAACTATTTTGTGTTATTTTAAATACGTATTGACTATGCACTCTAAAAAATTATATATCTAATAATTGCCACATTTAAGCCATTTATTTTGGTTTATTCTTATGGTAATTTTATACGACGCCTCAGGAGGGGGAAGCAGTGCTTCACCAACACTGTTTACAGTGCGGGTGGAGAGCTGCTGACTTCGATTGGGGATGTTGTCGGGCGGTGGAAGGAATACTTTGAGGATCTCCTCAATCCCACTGTCACGTCTTCCGAGGAGGAAGCAGAAACTGGGGACCCAGAGGCGGACTCGTCCATCACCCTGGCTGAAGTCACTGAGGTGGTTGGCAAGCTCCTCGGTGGCAAGGCTCCGGGGGTGGACGAGATCCGTCCTGAGTACCTCAAGTCTCTGGATGTTGTGGGACTGTCTTGGCTGACACGTCTCTGCAACATCGCGTGGCGGTCGGGGACAGTGCCTGTGGAATGGCAGACCGGGGTGGTGGTCCCTCTGTATAAGAAGGGGGACCGGAGGGTGTGTTCCAATTACAGGGGAATCACACTCCTCAGCCTTCCCGGTAAGGTCTATTCCAGGGTACTGGAGAGGAGAATCCGACCGATAGTCGAACCTCGGATTCAGGAGGAGCAGTGTGGTTTTCGTCCTGGTCGTGGAACACTGGACCAGCTCTATACTCTCCATCGGGTCCTCGAGGGCTCATGGGAGTATGCCCAACCAGTCCACATGTGTTTTGTGGATCTGGAGAAGGCATTCGACCGTGTCCCTCGTGGTGTCCTTTGGGGGGTGCTCTGGGAGTATGGGGTCCGGGGCTCTTTGCTAAGGGCTGTCCGGTCCCTGTATGACCGGAGCAGGAGCTGTGTTCGCATTGCCGGCAGTAAGTCAGACCTGTTCCCAGTGCATGTTGGACTCCGCCAGGGCTGCCCTTTGTCACCGGTTCTGTTCATTATATTTATGGACAGAATTTCTAGGCGCAGCCAGGGGCCGGAGGGGGCCTGGTTTGGGAACCACAGGATTTCATCTCTGCTGTTTGCAGATGATGTTGTCCTGATGGCTTCTTCGAGCCAGGACCTGCAGCATGCACTGGGGCGGTTTGCAGCCGAATGTGAAGCGGCTGGGATGAGAATCAGCTCCTCCAAATCCGAGGCCATGGTTCTCGACCGGAAAAAGGTGGTTTGCTCTCTCCGGGTGGGTGGTGAGTCTCTGCCCCAATTGGAGGAGTTCAAGTATCTCGGGGTCTTGTTCACGAGTGCGCGGTGCCCACCAGGTATTGAAGGATTCACTACAAATTATAGTGATCTAGTTCATATTAAGCTCACTTTTTATTCGATTTCTTGCATCCCAGTTATTTGCAATTTTAAGTTCAACCACATTTTTTACTTTTTATCAATTCAAGTGACACTAATTTTCTTCATCTTTTGTCTCTGCAGTTGTTGGTGGCTTTAGACGCACTTAAAGGCCTCGGTATCCTGCATACTGACATTAAACCTGATAATGTCATGTTCACTAACCTGGAGGACGAGCCTTTAAGAGTCAAGTTAATTGACTTTGGAGAGGCCAGAAAAACCTCCCAAGCAGAACTGGGATCCGAATTCCAGCCGTATGGATACAGGTACGAGGATATCAGGAGGAATATAGTGGGCTAGGACGTGTAAAGGATCTTGTTTTTAGTAATATTATACAGATCATAAGTCATTGTGAACTGCAGTATTGATCTAAAACAACAACAGATAGTATAGATACAAGTCAACTTACTTCCAAAAAACAGTCTTTTATAATGACATCTCACCACAAGCAGCAGATTTTCATTTACGCAACATTTTTAACTCAGCTTTTTCGCACGTTTCCTTTAAATTGTGACCAGAGACCATGACTAACCAGGACTAAACCAGGACCAACTCGGACTAAACCAGGACTAGTTTGAACTTGGTCTAATTGTGTTGTTTTCCAGGGCTCCTGAGGTCACACTTGGTCTCCCGTTCACAGAGGCCATTGATGTGTGGGGATTTGGCTGCGTTCTGGCCTTCCTGTATCTGGGTGACAACTTGTTCCCTGTCAACTGCGAATACCAAGCTGTAAAACGCATGGTGGCTTTACTGGGACTACCCCCAGACCACCAGCTGCAGGCGGGACAGTACAGCACAAGCTTCTTTACTGAAGACCAGCACACATGGAGACTTCTGGTACTTGTTTGTTTGTAGTGAACATTGAACTATTGTATTTTGATTTGAGATTTCCAAAGCAATTTCACTCACACGCTTGTCATTTTATAGACTCCAGAAGAATATTGTGCCATAAATGACACCACCACTGAAGAGGAGGACACATTCTATGATGTCCCCAGCTGCTTGGATGGCCTCGTCAGTGTAAGTCTCCATCATCGATCAACCCTCACCTCATAAAGCAGATCTGTGTTTCACTGAGTCGAACCAATGCTTGTTTTGTAATGTACAGAGTCATCCAGATAACTCCTCCGCCAAAGTGGAGGACAGGAAGGCCTTTATTGACCTCCTGAAGGGGTTGCTGAGTGTGACTGGAGAGCAGAGACTCACTCCCAGTCAGGCGCTCCAGCATTCCTACATCACAATGTCTCATCTGAAAGACCCTCAGCTCCAGGGATAGTAAGTGTGCAAAGACCTCAGACATTTATGTTAAAACTCAAATAGTGTGTGGATACTGACTTGTGTGTGTGTGTTTTTCAGTTTGATGATCTCAGAGGAGTTGATGTTGGTCTGTCCGGCGGCGAACTCATTGCCAAGTCCCCCAGAGGATCAAGAGTGTGTCTCCAACGCAACAGTTAACGTCCAAACGGATTTGATGATCTCAGAGGAGTTGATGTTGGTCTGTCCGGCGGCGAACTCATTGCCAAGTCCCCCGGAGGATCAAGAGTGTGTCTTTGACGCAACAGTTAACATCCAAACAGATGCTCCAGATCCATCAACTGACTAAGACTCTGGCGTCGGGTCCCTTTGTGGACAAACGTCTCGTGCTCCCTCACTCACAGCACCTGGCAGCAGCTGGGATGAGCGTGAGCCGATTTATTATTCAGACATCTCTGAAGTCATCCGTTGGTCTGAAAACACAGATCTGACCCTCCAAGTAGAGGACATGGACGACACTCCAGTGGCCAAACCCCCGAAGTGTTCTTTTTTCCGTAGGGTTCGTAGAGTCCTACGGAGAGTCGTGGATACATTGTTTTGTTGTGTGCATTTGCAAGAAGACTAAGTCTTCTTGCAATTTTTATTATTTTATTCTATTATTATTTCTTCTTGCAATTTTTATTATTTTATTTTATTATTTTTATTGTATTATTTCCTTTTTATTATTAATACATTTATTATCATTGCATCATTCACTTGTTCTGGTCTCATTTTGTCCTTGACAGATGTTACAGACAGATATATAAATAGTTTTGGTCTCCATTAAGTACAGCCACAAGTGGGAAGAAATATTAAACTACTCGAGTAAAGGGTGGAATGATGAAAAGCGGGTTGTTACTAGTTGGTTGTATATTTACGGTGCAGTGCCTGTTCTTACGACTGTAGTCTAGTCTAGTGGACTATAAAAAGTAATCATAGTCATATATTAAGAGTTATCTGAACCATAGAGACATTTTAGAGAGTAGCATTATTAAATCAAAACTTTATTTTCTTTATTTCAACCTTTATGTTGTTAAAAGTATATTTTAAGTCTCAGTGTACAATAGACATAATAGTTTGAGTCAACTATTAATGTAATCGTTAGTTGCAGCTCTAGTCAACAAAATATTGAACTGGACAAGATGATATAATGCTTAAATAAAAAATATATTATTTCCCTGTGGACCTGCCTATGACATTTCCATCGACTGTGTGATCTGATTTGAACAGAGCTGAACCGCAGTCACAGTTCCCCACAGAACTGCCCCAGCTGTGAGTCAGGTTCCACTGCTGCAGCATCACTAATGTGCCCTGGGTGAGCCGCAATATGAATTAAACAGAGTGTAGAGAGCGAGGGCTAGGCTACCGCTAACATCCTTGAAAGGACCCTGTGTGCATAATAATAACACGATTCACTGCATCACAATGAGCGACAAGAGAGGCTTCAAAGAATGACTTCAAAGACCCATCTCTATTTTGCCCTGTCTTTCAAAAGTATTCAAAAAGCTAGTTAATGAACAGCTTATAGAACACTTGGAGTCACAAATATTTTGAATCCGATGCAATCAGGTTTTAGGGCGAGGCACAGTTGTCTGACTGCAGCAGTGAAAGTCCTAAATGACATTGTTTCTGCTATTGACAGCAAGGAGTATTGTGTGGCTATTTTTGTGGACCTAGCCAAGGCTTTTGATTCTGTGGACCAAGGCATCTTACTGGACAGACTAAAAGAGACTGGTTTTTCAGACAGTGCTATAGCCTGGTTTAAAGGCTACTGCTCTGGGCATGTACAATCTGTGAGAATGGAGGGGCTCTTATCAGAACCTTTACCTCTCGTTAAAGGTCTTAAGGCAAGGTTCCATTCTCGGACCCACTCTATTCAATATTTATATAAATAATATCATTCATGCTGTAGGGGAATCTCACTTACACTTGTACACGGATGACACAATCCTTTATACGCACTGCCCTTGTCTTAACACTAGTGTATCTATTCAATTCATTTATTTTTGCCCAAAACGCCCAAAATCACAACAACAGTTGTCTCGAAGGGCGTTCATGTTTTGGTTGATGGGGGAAACCGGAGTACCCGGAGGAAACCCATCCAGACACGGGGAGAAACATGAAAAAACTCCACACAGAAAGGCCTGGGCGACCCGGGGATCGAACCAAACCCTCTTGCTGTGAGGCATGAGTCTTGCCACTCAGCCACCATGATATACACACAAAAACAAAACAACAGGAAAAATCAGACAAAACAAGAAAAATCGGCCAGGCGAGGAGGAGGAAGACCAGACTTTCTGCTTTTCCAGTATCTCTGCTTCAAAATAGCAAATGCAAAATGCAGTGACGGGAAGAATACTTGTAAGGTTTAAAGGTTTAGGTTAAGGTTTAAAGTAGTTTTACTTTCATTATGGATTTACTATGACTAATTATGTGCAGTTTCAAATCTAAATTGTGTGATCAAGCACTGCAATGTATTCCTTTGATTTCAGGAAAATAACTATTTTCTGAACACCAACAAATGAAACTAACTGTACCAGAATACAATACAGTTACAAAAAAAATGTATTCTGAATATTTCCGGTACATGCATTCAGTTATGTCCCAGTGCTGCATAAATATTAGATTTATTATCTCTTTGCACATAGTTTCTAAAAATTAAAAGGAAGAACATGCCACTTTCTAAAAACACAATGTATTTAATGTAGTGTTGGCAGTACCTATTCTATATTTGAAAATATATAGTAAAAAGTATGAAAAGTAGGCCTTTCACGATAACACATTTTGAAGTGCGATATTTTGCTATAGAAAGTAGCTGAGTAAACAGTAATACTTAAACTACTACTGCCACTGATAGTTCCCATGAAGTAGGATAGTCCCAGTGAACAGTTTTTAAATAATGTATAATATTGTAAAAAAACAAAAACAAAAACGTGCTGCAAAAAATACATAAATAAAAGAATAACTGTAGTACTTGGTATGGATAACTAGTCATAGGAGTAAATTATTTGACCCCTCAGAGTCAAATAATTTACTTCTACTACTTCATAGTTGTATTTGATCTAAATACAACTATGATTATCGATTAATCGTTGCAGCTCTAGTTCCAACTTTCATTTACTGAACGATAAGTGAAAAACTGCCTCCTTGTTGTTTCCTTAGGCATGCTCTGGACCTTTTGTCCACAGGCTACCTGCGGCCTGGCTTTGAGCAGCTGTGTGTGGAGCTGTACCAGGGGTCTGTGACTGAACCAGACGCCCGCCTCTAAGTGTTCCACCTGGCCTTCAGTGTAGAGCTGTGAGCCACATGAGGGTGTCAGAAACACAAACATAAGGAAGGAAGGCGTTAGTTACACAGTACTGCAGCAGTACTCTCCCAAACTACTTTTTCCCCAGGATAAAGTATCAGCAAATAGCCAAATACTAAACTAGGCTTTAAAGCTGCACTATGTAACATTCTGGAAGAGTGTTTACCACCTGTTACAATTTATTTATCATCTAATTTTTACTGTCTCGAAAACATGAAAAAAGAGGGCTACTTCATTTTAAACGGTTTGCAGTGGTCCAAAGTTATTCCTCACTTACCTTATGCATTCCAAGCATCCTAATTATTTGCAGCAATGAGTTTATAATTGCTTTTCACAATTTCCAGAGACCAGTGTGGATTCAGCATGCTAACACAATCCTCCATTATTTTCCTGGTTTGCAGACGATAAAAACACCTTGTAATTATATGCTTACTAGTTTTGACTCCCAGAGCTACTTTTCCAATATATCTGTACCAGGGCAAAACAAATTTTTTTACGTGAAAAAAATGTAGTACAGTTCCTTTTAATTTATGATTTGACCCTTGTGTTTGTTCTTCCGTCAGTATCGAGCACTTGCTTCTTTGCGATGTGGAACACTTCTCAGAGGTCCTGTTTGGATACATGGCCCCTGTACATGTCATCATCAGCGCCCCAAACTCTTGAGTTCAACCCTCTCTTCCCTGAGCTCACTGGCTTCAGGCACCCAGACCACAAGTTCGAGTGGACCAGGGCGCAGCTCCAGTCCTGGTGAGAGCCATCATAATTAGGCATGTCATAAACAAAAAATTGACTGAAACACATTAGTAAGTTTATGTTGAGTATGAGCAGTGTCGTCACGATACTAAAATTTCAAACTTGATTTCGATACTAAGGATTAGACTCAATACCCAATACTGAGTCCGATACCATGACGATAATAAAAACTCTTTAGACAAAAGAATGTGATTTTCAACATTAAATGGTAGTACTTTGTCTTCTATTCCCATGTGGCCTTTTACCTGTGTAATCCCTGTCATCCAGGTAGATTCCATAGTCATTCATGAGCGTATACTAGTCTATGTGTCTTATACTTGTATATAAAGCTTTTCAGGAAAGGCTCATTACTGTCCTGTGAATGTGTCTTTTTATTATCGATACCTGCTCAAATGAGTATCTAGTTTCGATTTTATTTTATTTACTTTATTTAACCTTTATTTAACCAGGAAAGTCCCATTGAGATTAAAAACTTGTTTTTCAAGGGAGTCCTGGCCAAGTGCCAGCAGCAAATAAAAAATATATTTACATAATTACAAAGAGACAAGATAACAGGAAAAGACAAACCGATTATGAAAAACAAGTGCATGTTATGGAGTCAGCCTCGAGACCTCTCAGTTTAGATTTAGTTTTTGATACTAGTTTTAGTATCAATTAGTATGTTATTTTTGGTACTTTTGACAACCCCAATAATGAGGTTATAGAAGTTATTAATTCAAGCCATGCAGCTCAAATCTTAGTAGTAGTGTCAGCTGACAGTAGTACAGAAAAAAATTACAAAACGTTCCCCACTAGTAGAAAAAGTGCCCACGAAAACTTTTGACTCCATCCATCCATTTTCTTCTGCTTATCCAGGGCCGGGTCGCAGGGGCAGCAGTCTAAGCAGGGACTCCCAGACTTCCCTCACCCCGGACACATCCTCCAGCTCCTCCGGTGGGATCCCAAGGCGTTCCCAGGCCAGCCGAGAGACATAGTCCCTCCAGTGTGTCCTGGATCTTCCCCGCGGTCTCCTCCCGGTGGGACATGCCCAGAACACCTCCCTAGGGAGGTGTCCAGGAGGCATCCTGAGCAGATGCCCGAGCCACCTCAACTGGTTCCTCTCGACGTGTAGGAGCAGCGGCTCCACTCTGAGCGCCTCCCGTGTGACCGAGCTCCTCACCCTATCCCTACGGGTGCGCCCGGCCACCCTACGGAGGAAACCCGTTTCGGCCACTTATATCTGCGATCTTGTCCTTTCGGTCATTACCCAGAGCTCATGACCATAGGTGAGGGTAGGTTCCCTCACTCGTGAACAAGACACGAACAAGATACTTGAACTCCTCCACTTGAGGCAAAGACTCACCACCCACCCGGAGAGGGCAAGCCACCTTTTTCCGGTCAAGAACCATGGCCTCGGATTTGGAGGGGCTGATTCTCATCCCATCCGCTTCACACTTGGCTGCAAACCGCCCCAGTGCCTGCTGCAGCCCCCGGCTGCGCCTAGAAATTCTGTCCATAAATATAATGAACAGAACAAGATGATGACAAAGGGCAGCCCTGGCGGAGTCCAACATGCACTGGGAACAGGTCTGACTTACTGCCGGCAATGCGAACACAGCTCCTGCTCCGGTCATACAGGGACAGCCCTTAGCAAAGAGCCCCGGACCCCATACTCCCGGAGCACCCCCCAGAGGACACCAGAGGGACACGGTCAAATGCCTTCTCAAGATCCACAAAACACATGTGGACTGGTTGGGCAAACTCCCATGAACCCTCAAGGACCCGATCGAGAATATAGAGCTGGTCCAGTGTTCCGCGACCGGGACGAAAACCACACTGCTCCTCCTGAATTCGAGGTTCGACTATTGGCCGGATTCTCCTCTCCAGTACCCTGGAATAGACCAAAAAAAAGGTGAATAGATGAAGTAGATGACTCCCAAAATGTATTGTCTTGACTTGGCTGTAATTGCACTGGTGAGGAGAAAGACATATTTTGCTTTTGTCTGCTGTATAATAATCTATGACACTTTCGGACTACATTACTTTACATTACTTTGTGTTTTGAATAGTAGAGGTCCCGAGCGTGGAAAAAGAGGGAATGAGACTACCCGTGGAGGGTGAGGAGATTTTTTTTATATGTGTATGTGTGGATATATATATATATATATATATATATATATATATATATATATATATATATATATATATATATATATATATATATATATATATATATATATATATATATATGAGTGAGAGAGAGAGAGAGAGATTTACATACACATACATACATACATACACACACGTACACATACAGACAACCCCAATTCCAATGAAGTTGGGAAACTTAAAAACAATACAGAATACAATGATTTGCAAATCATTTTCAACCTATATTAAACTGAATAAACTACAAAGACATGATATTTAATGTTCAAACTAATAAACGTTATTGTTTTTATGCAAATATTCACTCATTTTCAATTATGTGAACTTGTTGGGTGCGTTCACTTATTTTGTCAGAAAATGTCAAATTTATGGTATATAACTACTGCCTTTTTAGTGTGATGATAATCTTTATATTTTTGTAGTCATTATCCATGCATTTTAACTCACAAAAGATTTATGTAAAGTGAATTATGCCTTTCAGACAAAGTGCTTCTCCTCCGACGCACCTGTCGCCCAGTCAGGTGTGCAGAGTCTACACAGAAAAGATAATTTTGGAACCAATTACATGTAGCATAGTCAAATCCAATATGTTTCAGATGCTTCAGGAGGACTCCATGATCCACTGAATCAAAAGCTTTAGTTAAATCAATAAACAAAGCTACACAGTCTTGTTTAACATCAAGGGCTGAGAAAATGTCATTTAAAACTTTTGTGGTTGCAGTGACAGTACTATGCCCTTTTCTGAAACCCGACTGATAAGACTTCAAAATTGAACAATTATTTAAATAACCTGTAACTTGATTTGAAACTAACTTTTCTAAAAATTTGAATGATGAATAAAATATGTAGAAGAGGTTGAATTAAATATGGGGCAGCTGGTAACAGAAGTTTTGGATCAAGATCATCAGCTCCCTTGGACTTCTTTGGGTCTATGGAGTGGAGAGCATTTAAGACCTGCATGTAAGTGAAAGGTCTTAAAGAAAAAATGTGATGCCCATGGTTCAGACTCAACATAATCAAGATCATAAGGACCACCATTAGTATCCAAAACGTCACATTCAGAGATAAAATGCCTATTGAAAGCATCACAAAGAATCTAATAAACTATCAGTTAATAATGTATGAATACTAGATTCTGAGAGGGATCTGACTGTCCTCCAAAACTTTGTCAGATTTCCATGACTCTCTATCAACACAGACATAATCGATAAATAGTTTATGAAGAATGCCTTAGTATCTACTTAATTAATAGCCTAACCCATTATGGTTAGTTAAGTGAATTAAGTCTGTTCATGCTTTACTAAGGCTTAGGTGTTAGGTTAAGGTGTATTCATAGACTGTAAATAAATGGACATAGATAATCATCATGGGCACGCTTTCGGCTCCATCGACTGTCTCCAATTCACTTTATATTGATAAACTGTGGCCCCTCTCTCTGTAACTGTTGTAGTGAATGCCATCATTTTGGTTTTAAAATATTTGTATTAACCTGCTCTACATGATGCTGGGTCACGGTCCTTTTTATTTCGCTATTATGTCATAAATCAAGATATCAACATCAGTAACAGATGAATCAGGCACCTTCTTTTCTACTAATGTTAGCGACAGGTTTGATTGACAGCATTGCTAAGCGCCTCGACAAGCTTCATTTGGATGGAACGTTTTGACGTCATACTCCACTTTATACAGCCTATGGGTGTATTATAAAGTCGACCTACTAGCCTCTGTATATACAATAATATTGCTCTGTTTCTGAGCCGTACTTTGTTGCTCTAGCCTCAGCGGCCTGTCTCCGTTTTTGGGGGATGATGATAATGAGACGCTGAACAACATCCTGGCGTGTCAGTGGAACTTTGAAGAAGAGGAATTCACGGACGTGTCGGACGAAGTCAAAGACTTCATCACACGTCTGCTGGTCAAGAGCAAGAGCTGGAGGATGAGTGCCACCGAGTCCCTCAAGCACCCCTGGCTGTCAGACCAGGAACTGCACTACAAACTAGACCAGAAGGTAGCCCACTAGATTCAATTCAATTACTTTGCAGTGAGTGGGGGTGTTCTGCATGTATGTCTACAGCGGAATGTTCAGCAGTTACCATGGTTACACAATGCAAACATTACCAAACACAGCAAAAAACATTTTACGATAGTCTGAAAAAATACAAAACGGATTTAAAGAACACATTTTCAGGAGCTTGTGATCAATCCTATTTATGTGTTTGATTTTCAATAAAAAGGTGAGAGTGACTAACTAAAAAACTATTGGCTAATCCTAGCTAGCTTGTGGTTGTAATTTTATGTGTGAGAGACTTGTTTAGCAGCACAAATCAGCTCACCTGCTATAGTTGCAACTAAGATTGGGTTCACGACAGAGACAAGACGAGAATCAGACAGAGAATTTGATAGAAGCCTGAAACTGTCCCGTGTGCACTGATAATTAAAGAGTGTAGGTCTACCTGAAATCTGGCATCTTTAAGATGGGCCTATGCATGCAAAAATATAAGCATATTAATGCTCTATAAGACTTGGAGTTCAGGGAAAATTATTATTATAGGGTAAAAATTGGTTTGGGGATGTCAAAGCTTAACAGTGTAGTGTTAAGACAGCAAGCATGTAAATATTGTTTTTCTTTTCATTCTGACAGAAAAATAAGTGCCACTCAACACATGCACCTCCACCAGAGAGCTAGAAAGGTGAGTTTACAGAATCAATCAAATGTTTAGTTTATACAGTTGCCTTACATTTGACTTTTGTTCTTGTGTGTAACTTACTAGCTTCTCCAGGTCCATGTTTTTTCTGTCCAGAACCATAATGAAGACCTCTGCATGTTTTTCCACAACCTGGGCCCCGGAGCCTACCACTGGACCAACGCTGCTTTACCTGTGATGCTGTTTGGCAAATGGAAACTACTCTCTGCTTTGCTATCTTATGTTCAGCTCTGTGGTTTTGGCCTGCGGCACAAAAGTCATTATTAGAACATTATTTCTGTCCTGACGAGAGTACAAACCTTTGGCTCAGTGAATGTTGCATTTTAGAGTCTCATTACTGGAGCTTGGTCAGTTACTAGGGATGCACCGATCCAGCATTTTCGTATACCGATACCGATTTCAATATTATAGGTTTAAGTATATGCCAATCCCAGATATCAACTGATACCAGTGCAGAGTCAGAAAATGGCATTTATTTCCTTTATACAATAATAAAATAAAACAGAACTAATCCACATAATCCACAATGGAGCTGTTATTTATCACTCAAATAACCACAGAACAGCTTTGTTAAATAAAAGTTCAAACATTCTGAGACTTTCTGGGACAACTATGGCAAATAGTCTTTTGACATAGTTTTATATGTCCAACCAGGATATATTTGGAAGCTGATATCCAAATTTTTCAGGATCGATCACAGACTGTATATATAAATTGACATAGCTAACCTGCTAGCCAGCACGTTCCAAATAGAAAGTGCACATGGGCGCACCAATTCTCTTTATATTAAACACTGTCACCCCTCTCTCCATAACTGCTGCTGTCAGGCTCCTCAATTTGGTCTTAATATGTTCGTATTAACCCACTCTACATGGTCCTAGTATTTTTATTTTGCTATTGTGTTTGTAAATCAAAATATGAACATTAATAACAGTCGCCTTCTTTCCTGGAGATCGCTCCCGCTGGCTTTAGCAACAGGTTGGATTGACAGCGTTCCTAAGCGCCCGCTCCCTGCTAAACCAGCAGTGTGGTTGGAAAGGGGCACTACCTTCAACAGCCTCATTCTCAGTTGACTCTTTGGTTGCTATGATACTCGCGGTCCAAATTGACCCCAATAACTGCTCTAGCCTCGATGAGCTTCATTTGACTGGAGCCGAACACTGTGGGTGACATCACACTCACTCAGTTCACTTCTTTATACAGTCTAATATCGACACCTGTATCTGACACCAGTATCGTATCGGTGCATCCCTGTGACTTACCTGATACAGTGAACATAAATTTATGGCTAAAGTAATTATTTGCCCCATACTGACTCCAACTCATTCATTGCATTTATTGCACTTTTTGACTTCACCCTCAAATAAGTTTAAGTTGAGATAATTTTGTGAATCATCTTTCTTGATTTCTTTCTTTCTTGTCAAGTCTTATAAATTGTTATTGTGTTTTCAATAGAAATGTTTTAGTATTAATTTATTTGTATATATCACTTCACACACAGCTCTCGTTCCCTGCAGAATGAGGCCATTGTATTTGTAGACACTGACCTCTTTAGCATCACTCACCTTGTTCTCTCAGACAATAGGCGCTGATGGATCCTGGAGTCATATCTCATGCCTAAGTCACCTTTAAATCTTTTGTCATGCGGTTAATAGAGCCAATAGTAATGTTAATATAAATTGTAACTAAGGCCTTCCCACATCCACTTTTACAACAGATCCACCATAGACTATTGGCCCATTACTCTCCACTGTCACCATGCTGTGTGCTTTGGCTATTTGGAGTAGCGATCTCACCTTCCATGAAGGCATACTGAACAACATAGTACTACCTACCAATGATTCATTTCTTTCTTATTGCAGCAGATTCAGATGTTCATCTATTTACTCTTGTCACCAGGCTGTACTTGAATTACAAAGCTTGGTACAGAGCGATTTCACACGTAAGCACAGATCTTACTTAGGGTGGCCAGATTTTCAAAATTCAAAAAAGGGACACATCCAGGTTGGGCTGGTTGGTCTGAATAAAATTGTGAAAAGAGAGAGTAACATTCTCCATTCTTGATTTATTTATGGGTCAGTCATAATCTGAAGGACTTCTGTCAGACCATTATTTTGCCTTATGTTCATTTTGCTCAGTTTGCACAGCAAATGACAATCCTTTACTTTTGGCGAATATCAAACTGGTCAAAAATGGGGACGCCTGGAACATTTCTGGTGTCAAACTGGGACAAATCGATGGTTTTGGATAAATCTGCTGGGACAGGGGACACAGGGCTCAAAACTGGGACTGCCCTGGGTAAATAGGGATGTCTGGTCACCCTAATCTTACTGTATGTGTTTAGAGCAGAGTTTAAACCCCCGGAGTGAACATCAGGACAGACACATCACTTCTCTGTGCGGAAGACATGTTTTTGGTTCAAAAGTGAAAAAGCTTTGTGATTGACATTTCTTGATGAATTTATGTAACTTTTTCAGTTTTCTTTTGAAATGACACAAATAATTGTAGAATATTAAAATAAAAGTACACTACAAATATGTTTCAGTGTTGTTGTATTTTGTGCCAATGTAAACTCTCATAATAAGTGGGGACAAGAGTACTGTTCACTGTGAAGATGCTTAATAAACAAGGCCTAATTTGTGTTTCATTATTTTGTTTACATTTGGGAGTAGACTTATACATCCAAGGGACGATCTGGCACATTTTGAAAGAGTGTAATTCTGTAGGCCTATGTGTTTGTGCCGCCTCCCTCAGTTCAAGACATTCCAAAAGTGCTCCTTAAACTACTGATTTAAGCCTGGTATAATTAGCTGTAGCACTGCATTGGGATTTTGAAGAGCCCCTTAAAAACCAGATGATTCATTTCAAGGGATTATTCCTCTTAATAAATAAATGTGAACTTGAGTAGGACAGATAAAAGACCAGGCATGCTCTGGAGCCTCTGTCCACAGGCTACCTGCGGCCTGGCTTTGAGCAGCTGTGTGTGGAGCTGTACTAGGGGTCTGTGACTGAACCAAACGCCCTCTTAAGTGTTCCACCTGGCCTTCAGTGTAGAGCTGTGAGCCACATGAGGGCGCCAGAAGCACAAACATAAGGAAGGAGATGGTCACTCAGTACTGCAGCAGTACTCTCCCAAACCAAAGACTAAATTAGTCATTAAAGCTGCACTATGTAACATTCTGGAAGAGTGTTTGCCACTTTTTCCAATTTTTTTTACATCTTATTTTTACTGTCTTAAAAACTTGAAAAACAGAGCCACTTAATTTTAAATGGTTTGCAGTGGTCCAAAGTCATTCCTCACTTACCTTACGCATTTGAAGCATCCTAATTATTCACAGCTATGAGTTACATAAGCACTTATGGTAATGTTAACAACAACTAGCATGCTAACCGCGCACTTCTTGATTCTCGGACTATAAAACGTTTTATAATTAGATGCAGACAGTACACAGCTGGCTTATTTTGACCTTAAGACCTGCTCATTCAACATATCTGTACTGGGAAAATAAAAATGAAAATCAATGCCTGCTCTTTAAAGACCCTGTACCTTATTTCTACTGTCTTAAAAATGTGAATGTGAAATTGCTGTTTAAATTATTTACAAAGTCTTCCTCACTTTCTGAATGCATTCCCAGTTTTATAACATAAAAAAAATCTAGTACAGCCCCTTTAATTTGTTATTTGACCCTTGTGTTTGTTGTTCTTCTGTCAGGATCGAGCACCTGCTTCCTGACCAATGTGGAACACTTCTCAGAGGTCCTGTTTGGATACATGGCCCCTGTACACGTCATCATCAGCGCCCCCAAACTCTGAGTTCAACCCCAGGCACCCAGACCACAAGTTCGTGGCTCCGGTCCTGGTGAGACACATCATAATTAGGCATGTCACAATAACAAATCTTGAAGTCTGATGTATTGTCGAAGAAAACGCTTAAGACTATCCTAAATGTACAATATTGTCAAAATCATGAGCTTCAATAAACAAAAAGCAGAATAAAAAAACGTTAATAAGTTTGTGTTGATAATGAGCAGTGTTGTCACAATACTAAAATTTCAAACTTGATTTTGATACTTTGGAAGGTGAAGGCATCAGTGGTGCCCGTGTTCATTGGAGCACTCAGGGCAGTGACCCTGAAACTGGAGGAGTGGCTACAGCAGATCCCAGGAAAAACATCAGTCATCTCAATCCAGAAAAGTGCAGTACAGTACTAGGAACAGCAAAGATACTGTGCAAAACCCTGCATGGAAAAGAGGGGATGAGACCACCAGAGAGTGAGGATGAGATTTTTTTTTTTTTCTATATGCAAAATGTCCTGCCCCACTACAGAGATATTGTTTAAGCAGCCCTTGCATCTAATTATGAAAGCCTAACTTTACTAACAGAGCTTCGGACAGAGCAGTCTCCAGTTAGCATCACCACCCCAGGGAATGTTGATGATATAAGCTGCAAAGTATCACTATATGTGCGTGCGTGGGTGTGCAGGTAGTGTGTGGCGGTGCCCCACTTCCTGCTCTCGGCTTTCTCTTCTCGGGTTGGGGCTCTCAGTGGGAGCCTGTCAAAACTTCGCCCCTTCTTACTGGACGAACCAATGGTCAAACTGAGCCAGGACGGGTCTGGTCTGCTCCTCCAAACAGGCACAGAGGCTTTTGTTGTATTGAGCTCAGTCACACGGGGGAGCAGTGGCGTGATCTTGCCCTGTTGGTCATTTTGGTCGCCCTCATCATGAGCACCCATTAAGGAAATATGACTCTTGGCATGTACAATAATTTACATTTTACTTTTTTAGTCATTGTTCAGTTAACTCTCTCTCTCTTTATCATTTTTGGAAAGAAATAGCCAGTGTTCACCTAATGGGCCAGGTCAACTTTTGTGTGACATAAAACTTGTGCGATAATGTGAACGTTTCCTTCCAGATGAAGAGGTATATGAGGGACATCTGGAGTACAGTGGTTACACAGAAGTGGAAGACAAATCAGATCTGAGTAAAACTGATAATAGTGAAGGAGGTGGAAGAAATGTGGACAAAATATTGTCACTAAATGTGAATCTAAAGTTTATTGTAAGTATTTAAATAAACTTTAAATCAATTGCATGTTCATTTTTTATGTAAAAAAATTTACACAAGTGTCCATGCCTGTATATACCTAGTATACCTACCAAGAGTACCTAAAATACCCAGAGTACTTGCCAGCGTCTCTGGAGGAGAGCACGTCCATGCCCTGCTGCTTACACTGGCAACACACAGTCACCATGGAGACCAGGGAGTCCAGGATGTTGAGGCCCCTCCAAATAGCACTGCTCCTCTGGACACACTGGGTGCAAGGATTCACTGAACCCTTTAAAAAAAAGTGTTTATGATATAATATTCATACCCTGGATCATAATGAAAAAAATGCTGAAATTTACAACAACACATGTACAAACCAGACATCTAACAATGGCCTAGAATATAACCTACATTTAAGCATACATTAAAACTCAGATAAATGTGCATGAGAGTGATTTTTAAAAGTTTATTAAAAGATGTCCAAAAGCATGTTCTCTTTGGCTGTGTGAACATCTCTCAGGTCTTCACAGAAATCACTCATCTTCTCCAAAGCCCTTGGCCTGCAGTCCCTGGACACATCAGGAGAACAAAAGAAGGGCTGCAATGTGCCACACAGAGAGGCCTACTTCAGTACTGTCACTTCAGGTTCAGGGGAACACTTTGAACACAGCCCATACTTAAGCTTACTACACAGCCTACTGTAAATATGTATATTCAATCTATGATGTCACCAAACTCCACCAGTAATCTCAAATGAAAACTAGTCATATACTTAGTCTATATATATATATATATATATATATATATATATATATATATATATATATATATATATATATATATATATATATATATATATATATATATATATATAGACTAAGTATACTTACTTATAACAGAGAAACATTATAAGCTGGTACACATTACTCTTGTGTTTACCTGAATGACTTTCCGGTTAATTGGGTAACCATTTCTTTGGACAGTGCCAAACCCAACTAGCTGGAAAAATAATTTAAAAAAGGATCTTCATATTTGTACAGCTTTGTGAAGCCAAAATTTCCCTGTAATCACCAAACTGTGGCCTGTCTCTGTGTGGTAGTCTGTGTGCTGGCCTCTGATCTGCTCCACCCTGCAGCAGAGGGAGCTGGTACAGGTACTGTGTACTGGAGGGAGTTCTCTCACTGCTGACTGATAGGAGGCAGGCCTACGGTACAGTGTGCAGTCATGTGTAATTGGAGCCCACAGTCATCAGAGGCTTTGGAGGACTTTGCACCAAACCACAGAAGTAAGTTCTTACTTTGTGAGTTTTGTTCAATGACAATGGCAATAAATCTTTTTTCTGATTCTGATTTAAACTGTGGCTGGTGCTATGGGACTGAGAAAGCAAGCTGTGAAAGATCTGGGTAAAACAACATTGATACCAGTCTCCGATCTTTACTTATTTTTAAACCAATAGTATTCATAATCATGGTTTCAAACTAAGAACTTTTGAGCACTTAAAAAAGTCATAATTTATTAGGTAAGTTTAGTGAGTTTAGTGTGTAGCTTTCCAGTAGACTCCAGTAGTAGTGGACTACCCACCAGAAAAGTAAATTGTACAAAAAATATTTACATTTATATAATTATTAAAAAAACGGATTCCAAAAATATAATTCAAAAAAAAAAAAAAGTTTATTGACAGATTTCTGGACACTCAGGGTGCTCTTCTGATCAGCTCCATCTTGTTCTTCATCTTCTGGAGACACATTTTTTCTCATCAGCTTCATCAGATCACAGGACCACAGCTGACCCCTCCAAACCGGTCACCATGGAAAAACAGAAAGAGACAATGTTAAGACACTGAGTAAACATTCAGAAGCAGATTCAAATGAATTAATATTATTATTTTCTTACGTGTTTTTGAGATCACAGATCACAGGACAACATCTGGCCCCTCCAAACCGGTCGCCATGGAAAAACAGAAAGAGACAGTAATCAGTGTGAAGACAGTAAACAATCAAAATCAGCTTCTATGAAATTATTATTATTTTCTTACGTTTTTCGTCATCAGCTTCATCAGATCACAAGACCACAGCTGGCCTCTCCAAACCGGTCACCATGGAAAAACAGAAAGAGACAATGTTAAGACACTGAGTAAACATTCAGAAGCAGATTCAAACGAATTATTATTATTATTATTTTCTTACTTTTTTGTGTCAACTTCATCAGATCATAAGACCACAGCTGGCCCCTCCAAACCGCTCACCATGGAAAAATAGAAACGGAGACACAGTGTTAAGACAGTAAACAATCAAAATCAGCTTGTTTAGAATTAAAATTATTATTTTCTTACGTTTTTCGTCATCAGCTTTATCAGATCACAAGACCACAGCTGGCCTCTCCAAACCGATCGCCATGGAAAAACAGAAAGAGACAATGTTAAGACACTGAGTAAACATTCAGAAGCAGATTCAAAAGAATTATTATTATTATTTTCTTACTTTTTTTGTCAGCTTCAGCAGATCATAGGACCACATCTGGCCCCTCCAAACCGGTCGCCATGGAAAAACAGAAAGAGACAGTAATCAGTGTTAAGACAGTAAACAATCAAAATCAGCTTCTATGAAATTATTATTATTTTCTTACGTTTTTCGTCATCAGCTTCATCAGATCACAGGACCACAGCTGGCCTCTCCAAACCGGTCACCATGGAAAAACAGAAAGAGACAATGTTAAGACACTGAGTAAACATTCAGAAGCAGATTCAAACGAATTATTATTATTATTATTATTTTCTTACTTTTTTGTGTCAACTTCATCAGATCATAAGACCACAGCTGGCCCTCCAAACCGCTCACCATGGAAAAACAGAAACGGAGACACAGTGTTAAGACAGTAAACAATCAAAATCAGCTTCTTTAGAATTAATATTATTATTTTCTTACGTTTTTCGTCATCAGCTTCATCAGATCACAGGACCACAGCTGGCCTCTCCAAACCGATCGCCATGGAAAAACAGAAAGAGACAATGTTAAGACACTGAGTAAACATTCAGAAGCAGATTCAAAAGAATTATTATTATTATTTTCTTACTTTTTTTGTCAGCTTCAGCAGATCATAGGACCACATCTGGCCCCTCCAAACCGGTCGCCATGGAAAAACAGAAAGAGACAGTAATCAGTGTTAAGACAGTAAACAATCAAAATCAGCTTCTATGAAATTATTATTATTTTCTTACGTTTTTCGTCATCAGCTTCATCAGATCACAGGACCACAGCTGGCCCCTCCAAACCGATCGCCATGGAAAAACAGAAAGAGACAATGTTAAGACACTGAGTAAACATTCAGAAGCAGATTCAAACGAATTATTATTATTTTCTTACTTTTTTGTGTCAACTTCATCAGATCATAAGACCACAGCTGGCCCTCCAAACCGCTCACCATGGAAAAACAGAAACGGAGACACAGTGTTAAGACAGTAAACAATCAAAATCAGTTTCTTTAGAATTAATATTATTATTTTCCTACGTTTTTCGTCATCAGCTTCATCAGATCACAGGACCACAGCTGGCCCTTCCAAACCGGTCGCCATGGAAAAACAGAAAGAGACAGTAATCAGTGTTAAGACAGTAAACAATCAAAATCAGCTTCTATGAAATTATTATTATTTTCTTACGTTTTTCGTCTTCAGCTTCATCAGATCACAAGACCACAGCTGGCCCTTCCAAACCGGTCACCATGGAAAAACAGAAAGAGACAATGTTAAGACACTGAGTAAACATTCAGAAGCAGATTCAAAGGAATTATTATTATTTTCTTCCCTCATGTTTTTGATCATGTCTCATTCTTCATCTTCTGGAGACACGTTTTTTTCTCATCAGCTTCATCAGATCACAGGACCACAGCTGGCCCCTCCAAACCAGTCACCATGTAAAGACACAGAAAGACAGACATACACATGTTAAGACATACACATCCAAAAGCCGCTTCCACTGCCATTTTCTTACCTCGTGTTTGTTTTGATTATTATTATCAGATTCCAATGTTTTTTTTAAGTTCAGATTAATTACAATAAAATACCTAAACCTACACATAGATACAAACAAAGTAATTAATTTACAAAAAGAACCAAAAAAACATGTACATAATGTCTCAATGAAACAAAAAAAAGAGGAGAGGCCAGGACTGTCTCACCGACCCACGAGTCAGTGAACATACCCAGACCTCCAGATACAATCATGTTACATTATGATACCATCACATAAAAGACTCTGTAAAAACAAAACAACAATAACAAGAGAAATAGGGATTGTCCCACTGACCGGTGAGTCAGTGAACAAACCTACATCTCCAGATACAATCATTCAAAACAATCCAAGTCACTATTTCTGAACAGTCTACAATCAGACTGTTTACAAAGGCTTAAAACTAACAACTAAAGACACTAAATACACCAAGAAAAAGAGGAGAAGCAGGGACTGTCCCACCGACCCACGAGTCAGTGAACACACCCAGACCTCCAGATACAATTATTAATTACTATCAGTGTCACTATTTCTATACATTCTCCAATCAGACTGTTTACAAAGGTTTAGAATGAACCATAAAAAAAAATAAAAAAAAACAACAACAGCAAAAATAGGAGAAGCAGGGACTGTCCCACTGACCGACAAGTCAGTGAACAAACCCACATCTCCAGATACAATCATTCAAAACAATCAAAGTCACTATTTCTGAACAGTCTACAATCAGACTGTTTACAAAAGCTTAGAATTAACTATTAAAAAACAAACAAACACAACAACAAAAAGAGGAGAAGCAGGGACTGTCCCACTGACCGATGAGTCAGTGAACAAACCCACATCTCCAGATACAATAATTTAAAACAATCAAAGTCACTATTTCTGAACAGTCTACAATCAGACTGTTTACAAAAGCTTAGAATTAACTATTAAAAAACAAACAAATACAACAACAAAAGGAGGAGAAGCAGGGACTGTCCCACTGACCGATGAGTCAGTGAACAAACCCAAATCTCCAGATACAATCATTCATCACAGTACAAGTCAGTATATGTACAATCTCCAAAGAGACTCTTTACAAAGGTTTACAGTAAAATGCCTATTGGATTTGAAATGGCACGTTACCATCAGACAGTGCAATTTGAACACAACGTAAACAGGAGAAAATTTGTGAACAAAGCCATATCTCTACATATTATTATTATTCACATTTATTAAGTGAGATACTTGTTGAGAATATGGCCTCACTGCCTTAAAGCGCTATATAAAGGCTGATCTTGTGTCCGGGTTACTATTTCCTCAAAGGACAAACGGCACAGCTTTGTTTGAGCAGAATTAGCTTCAGTGCATCAGAAGGGGGCGTTGCATTAGACGTAGTAGCTGCTGGTTAAAGGTCAGTATTGCACTAGGCTGGTGGGGTCTAAAGCAGGGTCAGAATACCCCAAAGCCAGTCACGCTCTGGGCTCTTCAAAATCACTGCTGCACTGGTAATATAAGTTAATGTAATCTGACGACTACTACTGTTACTACTACTACAGCATTTTTTTTGGTCTTTTTTGTGTCTTTAGTAGTTGTACTACTAAGTACTAACCCTCCTATGCCCAGAAAAGCAAAATAAATGCAAGGCGTACTATGCAGGACTTTCTGACAAACTTTAAGACTAAAATAATTTTGTGTATCAATTAGAACCCACTATTTCAGTCCAAAGTAACCTGAGGTCCAATCACATAACACATGTATGATATTATTGTGTGGCCATGGACTCCGGCCATATGGTTAAGAATCACTCAATGAGAACATAACTAATGACAAAATTTTAAGTTTTGTCATCAAGGTTTCTAAAGTTTTCATGAAATCCTATATAATAATCCTTGCATTTTTTTAAAACTATAACGTTTCACTGCCTATGGCCAGAAAGTACAAGGTGTACTATGCAGGAATTTCTGTAAAATTGTAATGCTCAGATTCAATTCAGAATAGTAATTAACATTAAACTCAATAATTAAAGGTGTTTAATGTGTAATAATTAAAGGTTTTATGAAATCCTACATAATATTCCTTAACTTCAATGTACTCCTTTTTTAAATCAATCAATCAAGAAATAAAGAAATCAATAGAATGGAGGGCGTGGTTGAAGGTGGTAATGTCGCTGCATTAAGCCAAGTTCTAAGTCTCAGAGGCTGAGTTCAGCCCTCGTCCGACTCAGTCTTTGAGCCTTGAAGCTAAACTAAAACCACTCTCACCTCTGACCCTCCTATGCCCAAAAAGTACAAGGCGTACTATGCAGGAATTTCTGTAAAACTGCAGTACTCAGATTAAATTCAGAATGGTAATTACACTAAACTCAGCAAGTAAAGGTTATGTTTTTATCATTAATGTTTGTTTTTTTATGAAATCCTGCATAGTATTCCTTAACTTCAATTTCCTTTTTTTTTTTTTCTTAAATCAATCAAGAAATCAATCAATAAATCAATGCGATGGTGGGCGTGGTTGGTGGTAAATATCGCCACAATGAGCCAAGCTCTAAGTCTCAGAGGCTGTGTTCAGTCCTTGTCCGACTCAGAGTCTTGGAGTATTGAAGCTAAACTAAAACCACTCTCACCTCTGACCCTCCTATGCCCAAAAAGTACAAGGCGTACTATGCAGGAATTTCTGTAAAACTGCAGTACTCAGATTAAATTCAGAATGGTAATTACACTAAACTCAGCAAGTAAAGGTTATGTTTTTATCATTAATGTTTGTTTTTTTATGAAATCCTGCATAGTATTCCTTAACTTCAATTTCCTTTTTTTTTTTCTTAAATCAATCAAGAAATCAATCAATAAATCAATGCGATGGTGGGCGTGGTTGGTGGTAAATATCGCCACAATGAGCCAAGCTCTAAGTCTCAGAGGCTGTGTTCAGTCCTTGTCCGACTCAGAGTCTTGGAGTATTGAAGCTAAACTAAAACCACTCTCACCTCTGACCCTCCTATGCCCAAAAAGTACAAGGCGTACTATGCAGGAATTTCTGTAAAACTGCAGTACTCAGATTAAATTCAGAATGGTAATTACACTAAACTCAGCAAGTAAAGGTTATGTTTTTATCATTAATGTTTGTTGTTTTATGAAATCCTGCATAGTATTCCTTAACTTCAATTTCCTTTTTTTTTTTTTCTTAAATCAATCAAGAAATCAATCAATAAATCAATGCGATGGTGGGCGTGGTTGGTGGTAAATATCGCCACAATGAGCCAAGCTCTAAGTCTCAGAGGCTGTGTTCAGTCCTTGTCCGACTCAGAGTCTTGGAGTATTGAAGCTAAACTAAAACCACTCTCACCTCTGACCCTCCTATGCCCAAAAAGTACAAGGCGTACTATGCAGGAATTTCTGTAAAACTGCAGTACTCAGATTAAATTCAGAATGGTAATTACACTAAACTCAGCAAGTAAAGGTTATGTTTTTATCATTAATGTTTGTTGTTTTATGAAATCCTGCATAGTATTCCTTAACTTCAATTTCCTTTTTTTTCTTTTTTTTTTTTTTACTTTTTTTCTTAAATCAAGAAATCAATCAAGAAATCAATAAGTCAATGCGATGGTGGGCGTGGTTGGTGGTAAATATCGCCGCAATGAGCCAAGAGTCTCTCTGAACTCTCAGAGGCTGAGAGTTCAGTCCTCGTCCGACACAAAGTCTTGGTGGCGGCGGATCCTGTACCACCAGGGGAAGTTCCCGGACGTCCCAGCAGAGGTGGAGGGGCGGGGATCGGGGGAGGATGGGCCTGGGTCGCAGGAGGTGCCTGGGTCGGAGGAGGGGCCTGGGTCGGAGGAGGTGCCTGGGTCGGAGGAGGTGCCTGGGTCGCAGGAGGTGGCTGGGTCGGAGGAGGGGCCTGGGCCGGAGGAGAGGCGCGGCCGCTTGGCGCTGGGGACTTCGTCCTCTCCATCTCTCTCGCGCTTGCGTTCGCAGAGGGGAATGAAGTCCAAGGCAGGACCCACAGGAACAGGCTGGGAAGAGCAGGGAATGGTCTCCTCTTCGGTCTCCTCTTTGGTGAGGCGCGGCCGCTTGGCGCTGGGGTCTTCGTCCTCTCCATCTCTCTCGCGCTTGCTTCCGTGGAGGGGAATGAAGTCCAAGGCAGGACCCACAGGAACAGGCTGGGAAGAGCAGGGAATGGCCTCCTCTTCGGCCTCCTCTTCGGTCTCCTCTTCGGCCTCCTCTTCGGCCTCCTCTTCGGTCTCCTCTTCAGCCTCCTCCTCACTCTCCTCTTCTTCAGAGAGAGTCCCGTAGCCAGAGTCCACAGACCAATCGTCGTCCTCTTCATCAGATGACCAAAAGTCGTCATCTTCATCAGATGACCAAAAGTCGTCATCTTCATGCCCACGCCCAAAAATTAAATGTTGCCACCAAGGTGGCCTCCGCTCACCTTGGACGTCCTCGTCTGAAGAGTAGTCCGGAAGAACCACAGCCTCTGCAACAGATTTGACAATGTTAAACACCATCTGGATTGGACAGACCGAAAATAAAACTGTAGGTGTATGACATCACTTCAGACCAGTTCAAATGGCCTTTTTTACTGTTACAACTACTATTTCACTGTTGCTTAAGTCATTATTTGTGTTGTATTTCAAATATTGCATTGTGTGATTCAGACCTGAATTTGCTTATGTATGACATTGATCTGGCAATTAAACATGGTCATGCAACAGCACACAGGTGTTCCACATTATTTTCTCAATAAGCTATTAAGAACACAACGTTATTAATGTGAATTTATACTTCAGTAGAAATATTGGATAGGCTTACTAGACTAACATAAATGTAGTTTTTGAGTTTTAACCTAACATTAGGCTATTCTACATTTTGCTTGGTTCATGTGGGCGGATTTGATTAATTAATAATTATGAATATAGTAACGGACTATTAAATGGACCCAAGCCCATTTTTATAGGCTAATTCAGTGGTTCCCAAATGTGGTACCCCGGGGTAGGCGGAGTGTCATAGGGGGTACAATGTGTGGGGCCCGATCTCCTGAGGGGTGCACGATGGCTGTGGCCATTTCGCATTATGTCTGCATTTTATGTCTGCATTTTATAGCTGCATTAATGTTTATATTGTTTGTCTATTTTTGTCCTGTGTGAATACAGGCCCTAAGCAGGAGCAGGAGCACACGACTCTCGGCTGCGCTATCGAACTCACTACATCTAATATTGCACGTCCTTGCATGTATTTCCACACATTTATCCCCTTCAAAACTCTGTAATGGTCTTTATGAGTTCAGAGTCAACGGACATGAAGCACGTGGCAGTACGGGACACGTGACTCTCAGGGGGTTCACTACAGAACGTGGAAGCACTGGGCACGTTTACAGTTTGTAGGCTCACTGTCTGCTACATAGACATTCTTACTCACTAACCTATGTCTATGGTGTGTTAAACCATCTAAACCAAACCTCAAATGGAAGGCTCAAACTAAAGCAAAACAACAGCGTTGCTATGGAGATCAGAGCATATGTTGAAAGCATTTTTTAAAGTTTAAAATTTAGAACGCGGACCGGGCGCCATCTTGTTTCACAAAATACCACTCAAGTTCTGATGAATTTAGACCAGGAAACAAAACACACTTCCCATAAATGTGATGTTAACGTTTGACTTTGCACTCCTGCTGATCATTTTAGATCAATTTGACCAACTACGCCATTATTCAAATTGAAACCCTCGCGGGAAAGTCACAACCTATAAAACTTATCAAACTTATCCATTTTCATAAACCTGGTGATGTTAGGAGCCCAACCCCGTAGCATGTGGACAAAACTGTTCTTAAATCATTAAGTATTTGGGCTATGTTATTCATATTTATCATAATTTCTTATAATTAAATGAGATTTGATTGTTTTTACCTTCAGCGATGACATCCTGGTTGGCGGGGAGCGGGCGGGAGTCGTCCATGGTGTTCAGGTGTTCAGCGTTTCCAGACTATAAAAAAGTGAAAGAGTGTTCAGATTGTGTTTTAAAACCCGCTAGCGGTTAATAAGAGATGAATACCAATGTTACGTACAGTGGTCAACTGCGTTCAAGTGTTCAACTCAGGTGGTCAGCTTAGCGTTCGCACGGTCAGCTCAGCGTTCAAATGAGAAGTGAGTAACTGACGCAGCGGGCGCTTATATACTCCTCTGGACGTTCTATTGCCATAGCACCGACGCACCGACGCACCGACTGACGTGCGTCAGTATCTGTTTTACATCCAATATCAAACTAACTTTACATTAAATTACGCTGCATCACACTCCTCCATTTCACTCAAACTGGCCCTGAAACTATCTCACTATTTGATTCAGTTACTGCCTGTATAACTAACTAACGTCTAATCACTTGAAACGTGACGTTAAAAGCGACTTATTGTGGTCACTTGTGTTGAAAGCTGGCGCTGCTGTTGTCTCCTGCTGCGCATACACACTAACTAGAAATCTCCCCCACCAGCTGCTTGTCTCCACGGAAATGTTATTGCTTTGTCTGGAATGTTCCATAGTATAGCATTAAACTTGTATGTCTTGCATTTATTCAGTTACAGATGTTTTTATTGCTGTATAATCTCTCTTAAACATGCATTATTACTGTGAGCAGGCTCACCTCTTCATAGATCTGAGGTGTAACTTGGCCTGGTACCACCAGCTGCTTGTCTCCATTGAGATAGTCACGTTGTCACCACTGTTCCCTCTAAACTGCGCGCGTGCGCAATTGCGCACTGCTGACACGGTCTCCGCGCACAGAAAATCTGTGCTGCGCACAAAAAAATCGAACCGGAGTTGAAAATAAAATAAACACACAACAATTCATTCTGCGCTATTTTTCAGTGTGAGTCAGTGAGTGTGACCGGGGACGAGCTGCTCCAGCCAATTATGTGATTCACATACGTATTTGCGCATCTTATCAACGTCATTGACAGGCGTCCTCATGTCCCGCTCCCAGAGTTTTAGCCGATGTGACGGATGTGGAGTGAAAACTCGATAATGATTCTAAGTGCTGTTTAACCCCTTAACATTCCGACGGCCCGCCCTCGGGCAAAGATCCGCGCGTAATTGCATAATTTTACGCACTGTTTTGAAGTAGTTTTGCGTTTTAAACATGACGAAACGGACAAAAGAAAGGAAGTACGCGACCGAGGACACTGTGGATGTTTGTACAAGTTAAACTAGAGGCATCTCGGACCTGGAGCGGTTCGTGGAACCGAGTGAAGATCTCACGATGGGCTGAGGAGCAGAGGACCTTATGATTTGATGGACTGGATGCTGTTCCTGATCGGTAAGCGTGGTTTATTCTGCCATTGACTTAATTGTGGGTCAAATGTGTATTATGTGTAATTATTAGCATTAGCAAATGCAGATACAGATTCCTCTCAGTGTGTATTGGTCATTGACTGTCACTAGTTTATGAGTTGTAAAAATCAAATGATCGTGTCATATACTGAAAAAGAGTTACCGGACTGTCTCCCAGACCACAGTAGGACAACCTCACTCAGTCACAGCAAAAGCTTCACACAATGACTTATACTCATAATACAAGTCAGAGATTTATAATAAAAATGTTAAGTGTGTTTTCAACACAGAGTTAACAGAGTTTACAGTTGGCTTGGTTTGGTTGGAAGCTCATGTTTTGCCATAGTTAAAATTAAATATTTATACTTCCAATAGCATTAACATACTACACAGGTCATGAGCAAGATTTTTGTCATTTTCATTGTATAAGTGGCTAAAGCACTTAATTAAAAGTCTTATAACAGAAATATAAATGCAGTAATTTGATTCCTTTAATAAACCATTTAACTTGGATGGATGCGATGCAGCATGACTCCAGTGCGCACATCTGATGTCGCTCACAGTGGTCCATGGGACCGCTCAGGGAGTTTGTGTGTTTGCTCAGACTCGTGAAAAACTAGAGGGAACATTGGTTGTCACCCATCTGGATTTCAGAACTTCTAGGTGCACTAGAAGTTCTGAAAATGAACAGAACCAGTGACAAAGAACCAATGCACTGGGCTGATATTCTTAACTCATTCAAGACAAAAAATATCAATAGTAATTGCCAGATATAGCCAATATTGTGGAAATAACTTCATAGTATTTTGTCAGTGAAAGATGTGTGTCAGTTATTTGGGATTCACTGTACACTGTTTGCAGTGTGTGGAGAAGAGTGTTCTCCTGAGGACCCACGGAGAAGTGCAGGTGATGGAGAATGAAATGTCAACTGTGCTTCTCAGAGGTAGATACTGAACAGAGAGAGAAGCTTTGGTTGTCCTTGTCAATAGTGTTTATATACAAAACACACGTTTGGATCAACATGTTTGGTACCTGTACAAGACCGGACCTGCGCGGACGTAGTTAAACTGGAACTAAACACTTAACTGTGTATAGGTTTTTTTAATAGCACTGCCGACTGTTCCAATTTCAAATACTATGTGACATTACACGGGACTGCTCTGATTACAGCCAGGTGCAGGAGCAGAGTTTGAAGATGCCTGTTAGACCAATCACAGTATTCCTTATACCTCTAGACCAGGGGCGTCAGACTCATTTTCACTGAGGGACACATGAACAAAATGGCTGCCACCAAGGGCCAGATATAACTATGCGGCAGTATAAAAGTCACTAAATGCAACCAAATGTCATGTAAAATAAGCTCAAAAATAGCTCTTTTTGTTTTTAAATAACTCTTGCTTATTCAAGTTGCAAATATTACATGTCAGTTTATCAGGGGTTACGCAGTTACAGACATTTTTAAAAGTGTATCGGGGCACACCTGCTCACAAACCTTCAGCATTGCTTCAAAAACAGCCTTTTAATTATTGGGCAATTTGTTGTTTTTCCTTGAAGGATAATGTTTGCATACTTGGCTCCATGTTTGGTGTCAAAATGCCGAGGTAGATTGTACTTTTTCACAACCGACTCCGCCTCATAACACAAAAAACATACAGGTTTTTCTCCTTGAAGCACAAACTTGTATTTAACTTTCTTGAAACTGCCCTCCATGTCTACAATTATCACCTTCCTGAACATTTTGGGATCATTATGACATGACATGACATTAATGACAGTCATGCCTTTTAATTTACCGTCTCGCGGGCTACATAAAATAGCGTGGCAGGCCGCATTTGGCCCCCGGGCCTTGAGTTCGACACATATGCTCTAGACCCTACCTCTCCTTCCCCCTCAATCTTTTCTCTAGTCCTCCAGGTACAGTCCAGTTTAGCAGCTTTATTTGAAGTGTGGCTGTGGTGGGAGGCGTTAATGTGTTTAGTCCCACTTTAACTCATTGGTACATCAACAAATTAAAATGAAATAATCACAAAAAATGACAATTGAAATAGCTGAGATTTGAGCTGTGTGCTACAAAATATACATTTAAAAATGTCCAAAAAACACTGAATTTTAGCTCAAGAAAGAACTTAAAGCTGCACTTTGTAACTTTTCTGACTGGGTTGTCCGCCACCTGCTCCTCTCCATGGAGGTTCTATTGCAGGTGTTTTTATCCCCCCCACTGAAAAACAACATGCATTCTTACTGTGAGTGGGGTCGCCTTTCTATAGATCTGACCTGTAACTTGGACCATTGCCGTTGACATGGAGATAGTCCAGTCCAGGAATGTGGAACATTCTGAGACAAGAAATATCTCAATACAGACAAGCATTTGGTGGACCATCTATTAGAACTTTTACACAGTGCAGTTAAAATGTTTAAAGGTCCTATATTACACAAATTTGACTCCTGAGAGATTTGAGCAATGTTATAATGTTGTTACCTCATCAAAAACATACTTGGAGTTATGTTTTGTTTCATTCACACATGTATGAATAACCCGGTATTATTGGGCCATCTACATCTCCAAAGCTCAAAATGCTGTGTTCCATCATGTGATGTCATGAAGCTGTAGTTTTAAAGTTAAAAGCTACTTTTAGCCTCAGTTTAACTTTGCTTTACTCTGCAATGCTCTACAATGACCTTAATTTGATTACATAAAAAAAATGCCTTTGCTAGAAAAAGTACAATATCTGATGTACTGACGAGAGAAGAAGTTTCAACGAAGCTAAAACAGTAGATGTAGATTCAAGTTTGGCAATTCCAGTGCTGCAAATTATCCAAATGATTGCAGTGAACCTGTATGGATTATTGCCACTTGATGACATCGCAAGGTGGGAACAGAGTGTTTCAGTCTGAGAGAAGAACTCAGCTGAAATATGCAGGTTGCATACAGTAACAGCAAGTTGAAATCCATAAATCTCTTTCAAAATGGCAAAACACTGTTAAATCTATCAGAAAATAGTCAGTACAGTTAGTTAAGAAAACCAGGTTTCCTCCTCCACAGTGCCCCCTTTTGGTGTTGTTGCAAATATCAATGCCTCTTTATTACCTCTGTATTAACACTCTTTGCTTATTATACTGCTTATCTTTGTACAATGAACATTTTTTCCAGCATCACATTGAAAAATAGCGCAGAATGAATTGTTGTGTGTTTATTTTATTTTCAATTCCGGTTCGATTTTTTTGTGCGCAGCACAGATTTTCTGTGCGCGGAGACCGTGTCAGCAGTGCGCAATTGCGCATGCGCGCAGCTTAGAGGGAACAGTGCTTACAATGGTCTATCTGTTGCAGTAGCAATCTGCAATAGACTGCATCACTACAATAAAAATTGCACCGAGAGAAAATAAAATTGGTTCATAGCTGCACTATGTAACTTTTCTGGTGAAAGGTGTGCCACCTGCTTGGTTTTGCTTCATGTTACTGCTTTGTCTAGATGTTTCACAGTATGGCATTAAAGTTATCTTGAGCTCCTTGGAGACTAGGCGTGTTTGTAAGTTTGTTGTTTTTTTTTTACACCAGTAACTGAATAATTACATAATGCTATAGGCTACTGTGGGACATTCCAATAGGCCTAGTAGTAGCAGTAGTAATAATAGTAGTAGTTATATTTATTGAACTTCAAATGTCTATCGGTAATTGTCCTTATCCGACAATAAATACTAAAGAATATATTGAAATAAACATGGCACAAATATAAAAGTGCAGTGTATGAGACAAAACAGCAGAGGGCATCATAACACAACCCCCTCATCTGTTGAAGATGAAACATGTTATAAGTAAAAACACAGCTTATCTATATTTATATATCGATTCAGGTATTTTGAATCTGATTTTGATTGAACTTTCTTTCAAATCTGGAAAACGGAAACGTGACCTTTGACCCTGACCCTGTGTCTTGGATTGAAATGTCTAATTTTGTCTAAACTTTACCTAAATATGGAGCCGTTTTTCAACCCACCGATTCGCAAATAAAGACACCAGTTTGTCATTTATTTTATTAAGAAATACAAAACTAAAAAGTAAGTTATATAACATATATTTTAGTTTTTTTGGTAAAAGATTTGGTAGATGCTACATTTGTATAAGCTAACTGTAAGCTAATGTTTTTACTTTAGACATGCATTGAGTGTTGTAAAGCAGCGTTATGTTTTTTTTGCGTTTAAATCAGTTTAACGTATTTTTTTTATTTCCATGTGATGGATCTGGGTTGTATTGAATGCAGTCTCCTGAAACAGCTCAAATTTTTCCGTGAAATTGAACATTTGGTGGGAGTCGACATCAATGGAGCAAAAGTCAAAGAAAAAAGGTGGTCATAAATTATTTTATTTTAGCAGACACCCTAGATAACTGCCAAGATAAATATATATACAAAAAAAAAAAGGAAAAGAAAAGTCATTTACAGTAGTTAATCCACAAGATATAGGCTTAACAGAAAATGCAGTGACGGGAAGAATACTTCTAAGGTTTAAAGGTTTAGGTTAAGGTTTAAAGTAGTTTTACTTTCATTATGGATTTACTATGACTAATTATGTGCAGTTTCAAATCTAAATTGTGTGATCAAGCACTGCAATGTATTCCTTTGATTTCAGGAAAATAACTATTTTCTGAACACCAACAAATGAAACTAACTGTACCAGAATACAATACAGTTACAAAAAAAAGTATTCTGACTACTACTGCCACTGATAGTTCCCATGAAGTAGGATAGTCCCAGTGAACAGTTTTTAAAAAATTTACAATATTGTAAAAAAAAAAAAAAAAACATGCTGCAAAAAATACATAAATAAAAGAATAACTGTAGTACTTGGTATGGATAACTAGTCATAGGAGTAAATTATTTGACCCCTCAGAGTCAAATAATTTACTTCTACTACTTCATAGTTGTGTTTGATCTAAATACAACTATGATTATCGATTAATCGTTGCAGCTCTAGTTCCAACTTTCATTTACTGAACGATAAGTGAAAAACTGCCTCCTTGTTGTTTCCTTAGGCATGCTCTGGACCTTCTGTCCACAGGCTACCTGCGGCCTGGCTTTGAGCAGCTGTGTGTGGAGCTGTACTAGGGGTCTGTGACTGAACCAGACGCCCGCCTCTAAGTGTTCCACCTGGCCTTCAGTGTAGAGCTGTGAGCCACATGAGGGCGCCAGAAACACAAACATAAGGAAGGAAGGCGTTAGTTACACAGTACTGCAGCAGTACTCTCCCAAACTACTTTTTCCCCAGGATAAAGTATCAGCAAATAGCCAAATACTAAACTAGGCTTTAAAGCTGCACTATGTAACATTCTGGAAGAGTGTTTACTACCTGTTACAATTTATTTATCATCTAATTTTTACTGTCTCGAAAACATGAAAAAAGAGGGCTACTTCATTTTAAACGGTTTGCAGTGGTCCAAAGTTATTCCTCACTTACCTTATGCATTCCAAGCATCCTAATTATTCACAGCAATGAGTTTATAATTGCTTTTCACAATTTTCAGAGACCAGTGTGGATTCAGCATGCTAACACAATCCGCCATTATTTTCCTGGTTTGCAGACAATAAAAACACCTTGTAATTATATGCTTACTAGTTTTGACTCCAAGAGCTACTTTTCCAATATATCTGTACCAGGGTAAAACAAATGTTTTTACATGAAAAAAATGTAGTACAGCCCCTTTTAATTTATGATTTGACCCTTGTGTTTGTTCTTCCGTCAGTATCGAGCACTTGCTTCTTTGCGATGTGGAACACTTCTCAGAGGTCCTGTTTGGATACATGGCCCCTGTACATGTCATCATCAGCGCCCCAAACTCTGAGTTCAACCCTCTGTTCCCTGGGCTCACTGGCTTCAGGCACCCAGACCACAAGTTCGAGTGGACCAGGGCGCAGCTCCAGTCCTGGTGAGAGCCATCATAATTAGGCATGTCATAAACAAAAAATTGACTGAAACACATTAGTAAGTTTATGTTGAGTATGAGCAGTGTCGTCACGATACTAAAATTTCAAACTTGATTTCGATACTAAGGATTAGACTCAATACCCAATACTGAGTCCGATACCATGACGATAATAAAAACTCTTTAGACAAAAGAATGTGATTTTCCCATGTGGCCTTTTACCTGTGTAATCCCTGTCATCCAGGTAGATTCCATAGTCATTCATGAGCGTATACTAGTCTATGTGTCTTATACTTGTATATAAAGCTTTTCAGGAAAGGCTCATTACTGTCCTGTGAATGTGTCTTTTTATTATCGATACCTGCTCAAATGAGTATCTAGTTTCGATTTTATTTTATTTACTTTATTTAACCTTTATTTAACCAGGAAAGTCCCATTGAGATTAAAAACTTGTTTTTCAAGGGAGTCCTGGCCAAGTGCCAGCAGCAAATAAAAAATATATTTACATAATTACAAAGAGACAAGATAACAGGAAAAGACAAACCGATTATGAAAAACAAGTGCATGTTATGGAGTCAGCCTCGAGACCTCTCAGTTTAGATTTAGTTTTTGATACTAGTTTTAGTATCAATTAGTATGTTATTTTTGGTACTTTTGACAACCCCAATAATGAGGTTATAGAAGTTATTAATTCAAGCCATGCAGCTCAAATCTTAGTAGTAGTGTCAGCTGACAGTAGTACAGAAAAAAATTACAAAACGTTCCCCACTAGTAGAAAAAGTGCCCACGAAAACTTTTGACTCCATCCATCCATTTTCTTCTGCTTATCCAGGGCCGGGTCGCAGGGGCAGCAGTCTAAGCAGGGACTCCCAGACTTCCCTCACCCCGGACACATCCTCCAGCTCCTCCGGTGGGATCCCAAGGCGTTCCCAGGCCAGCCGAGAGACATAGTCCCTCCAGTGTGTCCTGGATCTTCCCCGCGGTCTCCTCCCGGTGGGACATGCCCAGAACACCTCCCTAGGGAGGTGTCCAGGAGGCATCCTGAGCAGATGCCCGAGCCACCTCAACTGGTTCCTCTCGACGTGTAGGAGCAGCGGCTCCACTCTGAGCGCCTCCCGTGTGACCGAGCTCCTCACCCTATCCCTACGGGTGCGCCCGGCCACCCTACGGAGGAAACCCGTTTCGGCCACTTATATCTGCGATCTTGTCCTTTCGGTCATTACCCAGAGCTCATGACCATAGGTGAGGGTAGGTTCCCTCACTCGTGAACAAGACACGAACAAGATACTTGAACTCCTCCACTTGAGGCAAAGACTCACCACCCACCCGGAGAGGGCAAGCCACCTTTTTCCGGTCAAGAACCATGGCCTCGGATTTGGAGGGGCTGATTCTCATCCCATCCGCTTCACACTTGGCTGCAAACCGCCCCAGTGCCTGCTGCAGCCCCCGGCTGCGCCTAGAAATTCTGTCCATAAATATAATGAACAGAACAAGATGATGACAAAGGGCAGCCCTGGCGGAGTCCAACATGCACTGGGAACAGGTCTGACTTACTGCCGGCAATGCGAACACAGCTCCTGCTCCGGTCATACAGGGACAGCCCTTAGCAAAGAGCCCCGGACCCCATACTCCCGGAGCACCCCCCAGAGGACACCAGAGGGACACGGTCAAATGCCTTCTCAAGATCCACAAAACACATGTGGACTGGTTGGGCAAACTCCCATGAACCCTCAAGGACCCGATCGAGAATATAGAGCTGGTCCAGTGTTCCGCGACCGGGACGAAAACCACACTGCTCCTCCTGAATTCGAGGTTCGACTATCGGCCGGATTCTCCTCTCCAGTACCCTGGAATAGACCAAAAAAAAGGTGAATAGATGAAGTAGATGACTCCCAAAATGTATTGTCTTGACTTGGCTGTAATTGCACTGGTGAGGAGAAAGACATATTTTGCTTTTGTCTGCTGTATAATAATCTATGACACTTTCGGACTACATTACTTTACATTACTTTGTGTTTTGAATAGTAGAGGTCCCGAGCGTGGAAAAAGAGGGAATGAGACTACCCGTGGAGGGTGAGGAGATTTTTTTTATATGTGTATGTGTGGATATATATATATATATATATATATATATATATATATATATATATATATATATATATATATATATATATGAGTGAGAGAGAGAGAGAGAGATTTACATACACATACATACATACATACACACACGTACACATACAGACAACCCCAATTCCAATGAAGTTGGGAAACTTAAAAACAATACAGAATACAATGATTTGCAAATCATTTTCAACCTATATTAAACTGAATAAACTACAAAGACATGATATTTAATGTTCAAACTAATAAACGTTATTGTTTTTATGCAAATATTCACTCATTTTCAATTATGTGAACTTGTTGGGTGCGTTCACTTATTTTGTCAGAAAATGTCAAATTTATGGTATATAACTACTGCCTTTTTAGTGTGATGATAATCTTTATATTTTTGTAGTCATTATCCATGCATTTTAACTCACAAAAGATTTATGTAAAGTGAATTATGCCTTTCAGACAAAGTGCTTCTCCTCCGACGCACCTGTCGCCCAGTCAGGTGTGCAGAGTCTACACAGAAAAGATAATTTTGGAACCAATTACATGTAGCATAGTCAAATCCAATATGTTTCAGATGCTTCAGGAGGACTCCATGATCCACTGAATCAAAAGCTTTAGTTAAATCAATAAACAAAGCTACACAGTCTTGTTTAACATCAAGGGCTGAGAAAATGTCATTTAAAACTTTTGTGGTTGCAGTGACAGTACTATGCCCTTTTCTGAAACCCGACTGATAAGACTTCAAAATTGAACAATTATTTAAATAACCTGTAACTTGATTTGAAACTAACTTTTCTAAAAATTTGAATGATGAATAAAATATGTAGAAGAGGTTGAATTAAATATGGGGCAGCTGGTAACAGAAGTTTTGGATCAAGATCATCAGCTCCCTTGGACTTCTTTGGGTCTATGGAGTGGAGAGCATTTAAGACCTGCATGTAAGTGAAAGGTCTTAAAGAAAAAATGTGATGCCCATGGTTCAGACTCAACATAATCAAGATCATAAGGACCACCATTAGTATCCAAAACGTCACATTCAGAGATAAAATGCCTATTGAAAGCATCACAAAGAATCTAATAAACTATCAGTTAATAATGTATGAATACTAGATTCTGAGAGGGATCTGACTGTCCTCCAAAACTTTGTCAGATTTCCATGACTCTCTATCAACGCAGACATAATCGATAAATAGTTTATTAAGAATGCCTTAGTATCTACTTAATTAATAGCCTAACCCATTATGGTTAGTTAAGTGAATTAAGTCTGTTCATGCTTTACTAAGGCTTAGGTGTTAGGTTAAGGTGTATTCATAGACTGTAAATAAATGGACATAGATAATCATCATGGGCACGCTTTCGGCTCCATCGACTGTCTCCAATTCACTTTATATTGATAAACTGTGGCCCCTCTCTCTGTAACTGTTGTAGTGAACGCCATCATTTTGGTTTTAAAATATTTGTATTAACCTGCTCTACATGATGCTGGGTCACGGTCCTTTTTATTTCGCTATTATGTCATAAATCAAAATATCAACATCAGTAACAGATGAATCAGGCACCTTCTTTTCTACTAATGTTAGCGACAGGTTTGATTGACAGCATTGCTAAGCGCCTCGACAAGCTTCATTTGGATGGAACGTTTTGACGTCATACTCCACTTTATACAGCCTATGGGTGTATTATAAAGTCGACCTACTAGCCTCTGTATATACAATAATATTGCTCTGTTTCTGAGCCGTACTTTGTTGCTCTAGCCTCAGCGGCCTGTCTCCGTTTTTGGGGGATGATGATAATGAGACGCTGAACAACATCCTGGCGTGTCAGTGGAACTTTGAAGAAGAGGAATTCACGGACGTGTCGGACGAAGCCAAAGACTTCATCACACGTCTGCTGGTCAAGAGCAAGAGCTGGAGGATGAGTGCCACCGAGTCCCTCAAGCACCCCTGGCTGTCAGACCAGGAACTGCACTACAAACTAGACCAGAAGGTAGCCCACTAGATTCAATTCAATTACTTTGCAGTGAGTGGGGGTGTTCTGCATGTATGTCTACAGCGGAATGTTCAGCAGTTACCATGGTTACACAATGCAAACATTACCAAACACAGCAAAAAACATTTTACGATAGTCTGAAAAAATACAAAACGGATTTAAAGAACACATTTTCAGGAGCTTGTGATCAATCCTATTTATGTGTTTGATTTTCAATAAAAAGGTGAGAGTGACTAACTAAAAAACTATTGGCTAATCCTAGCTAGCTTGTGGTTGTAATTTTATGTGTGAGAGACTTGTTTAGCAGCACAAATCAGCTCACCTGCTATAGTTGCAACTAAGATTGGGTTCACGACAGAGACAAGACGAGAATCAGACAGAGAATTTGATAGAAGCCTGAAACTGTCCCGTGTGCACTGATAATTAAAGAGTGTAGGTCTACCTGAAATCTGGCATCTTTAAGATGGGCCTATGCATGCAAAAATATAAGCATATTAATGCTCTATAAGACTTGGAGTTCAGGGAAAATTATTATTATAGGGTAAAAATTGGTTTGGGGATGTCAAAGCTTAACAGTGTAGTGTTAAGACAGCAAGCATGTAAATATTGTTTTTCTTTTCATTCTGACAGAAAAATAAGTGCCACTCAACACATGCACCTCCACCAGAGAGCTAGAAAGGTGAGTTTACAGAATCAATCAAATGTTTAGTTTATACAGTTGCCTTACATTTGACTTTTGTTCTTGTGTGTAACTTACTAGCTTCTCCAGGTCCATGTTTTTTCTGTCCAGAACCATAATGAAGACCTCTGCATGTTTTTCCACAACCTGGGCCCCGGAGCCTACCACTGGACCAACGCTGCTTTACCTGTGATGCTGTTTGGCAAATGGAAACTACTCTCTGCTTTGCTATCTTATGTTCAGCTCTGTGGTTTTGGCCTGCGGCACAAAAGTCATTATTAGAACATTATTTCTGTCCTGACGAGAGTACAAACCTTTGGCTCAGTGAATGTTGCATTTTAGAGTCTCATTACTGGAGCTTGGTCAGTTACTAGGGATGCACCGATCCAGCATTTTCGTATACCGATACCGATTTCAATATTATAGGTTTAAGTATATGCCAATCCCAGATATCAACTGATACCAGTGCAGAGTCAGAAAATGGCATTTATTTCCTTTATACAATAATAAAATAAAACAGAACTAATCCACATAATCCACAATGGAGCTGTTATTTATCACTCAAATAACCACAGAACAGCTTTGTTAAATAAAAGTTCAAACATTCTGAGACTTTCTGGGACAACTATGGCAAATAGTCTTTTGACATAGTTTTATATGTCCAACCAGGATATATTTGGAAGCTGATATCCAAATTTTTCAGGATCGATCACAGACTGTATATATAAATTGACATAGCTAACCTGCTAGCCAGCACGTTCCAAATAGAAAGTGCACATGGGCGCACCAATTCTCTTTATATTAAACACTGTCACCCCTCTCTCCATAACTGCTGCTGTCAGGCTCCTCAATTTGGTCTTAATATGTTCGTATTAACCCACTCTACATGGTCCTAGTATTTTTATTTTGCTATTGTGTTTGTAAATCAAAATATGAACATTAATAACAGTCGCCTTCTTTCCTGGAGATCGCTCCCGCTGGCTTTAGCAACAGGTTGGATTGACAGCGTTCCTAAGCGCCCGCTCCCTGCTAAACCAGCAGTGTGGTTGGAAAGGGGCACTACCTTCAACAGCCTCATTCTCAGTTGACTCTTTGGTTGCTATGATACTCGCGGTCCAAATTGACCCCAATAACTGCTCTAGCCTCGATGAGCTTCATTTGACTGGAGCCGAACACTGTGGGTGACATCACACTCACTCAGTTCACTTCTTTATACAGTCTAATATCGACACCTGTATCTGACACCAGTATCGTATCGGTGCATCCCTGTGACTTACCTGATACAGTGAACATAAATTTATGGCTAAAGTAATTATTTGCCCCATACTGACTCCAACTCATTCATTGCATTTATTGCACTTTTTGACTTCACCCTCAAATAAGTTTAAGTTGAGATAATTTTGTGAATCATCTTTCTTGATTTCTTTCTTTCTTGTCAAGTCTTATAAATTGTTATTGTGTTTTCAATAGAAATGTTTTAGTATTAATTTATTTGTATATATCACTTCACACACAGCTCTCGTTCCCTGCAGAATGAGGCCATTGTATTTGTAGACACTGACCTCTTTAGCATCACTCACCTTGTTCTCTCAGACAATAGGCGCTGATGGATCCTGGAGTCATATCTCATGCCTAAGTCACCTTTAAATCTTTTGTCATGCGGTTAATAGAGCCAATAGTAATGTTAATATAAATTGTAACTAAGGCCTTCCCACATCCACTTTTACAACAGATCCACCATAGACTATTGGCCCATTACTCTCCACTGTCACCATGCTGTGTGCTTTGGCTATTTGGAGTAGCGATCTCACCTTCCATGAAGGCATACTGAACAACATAGTACTACCTACCAATGATTCATTTCTTTCTTATTGCAGCAGATTCAGATGTTCATCTATTTACTCTTGTCACCAGGCTGTACTTGAATTACAAAGCTTGGTACAGAGCGATTTCACACGTAAGCACAGATCTTACTTAGGGTGGCCAGATTTTCAAAATTCAAAAAAGGGACACATCCAGGTTGGGCTGGTTGGTCTGAATAAAATTGTGAAAAGAGAGAGTAACATTCTCCATTCTTGATTTATTTATGGGTCAGTCATAATCTGAAGGACTTCTGTCAAACCATTATTTTGCCTTATGTTCATTTTGCTCAGTTTGCACAGCAAATGACAATCCTTTACTTTTGGCGAATATCAAACTGGTCAAAAATGGGGACGCCTGGAACATTTCTGGTGTCAAACTGGGACAAATCGATGGTTTTGGATAAATCTGCTGGGACAGGGGACACAGGGCTCAAAACTGGGACTGCCCTGGGTAAATAGGGATGTCTGGTCACCCTAATCTTACTGTATGTGTTTAGAGCAGAGTTTAAACCCCCGGAGTGAACATCAGGACAGACACATCACTTCTCTGTGCGGAAGACATGTTTTTGGTTCAAAAGTGAAAAAGCTTTGTGATTGACATTTCTTGATGAATTTATGTAACTTTTTCAGTTTTCTTTTGAAATGACACAAATAATTGTAGAATATTAAAATAAAAGTACACTACAAATATGTTTCAGTGTTGTTGTATTTTGTGCCAATGTAAACTCTCATAATAAGTGGGGACAAGAGTACTGTTCACTGTGAAGATGCTTAATAAACAAGGCCTAATTTGTGTTTCATTATTTTGTTTACATTTGGGAGTAGACTTATACATCCAAGGGACGATCTGGCACATTTTGAAAGAGTGTAATTCTGTAGGCCTATGTGTTTGTGCCGCCTCCCTCAGTTCAAGACATTCCAAAAGTGCTCCTTAAACTACTGATTTAAGCCTGGTATAATTAGCTGTAGCACTGCATTGGGATTTTGAAGAGCCCCTTAAAAACCAGATGATTCATTTCAAGGGATTATTCCTCTTAATAAATAAATGTGAACTTGAGTAGGACAGATAAAAGACCAGGCATGCTCTGGAGCCTCTGTCCACAGGCTACCTGCGGCCTGGCTTTGAGCAGCTGTGTGTGGAGCTGTACTAGGGGTCTGTGACTGAACCAAACGCCCTCTTAAGTGTTCCACCTGGCCTTCAGTGTAGAGCTGTGAGCCACATGAGGGCGCCAGAAGCACAAACATAAGGAAGGAGATGGTCACTCAGTACTGCAGCAGTACTCTCCCAAACCAAAGACTAAATTAGTCATTAAAGCTGCACTATGTAACATTCTGGAAGAGTGTTTGCCACTTTTTCCAATTTTTTTTACATCTTATTTTTACTGTCTTAAAAACTTGAAAAACAGAGCCACTTAATTTTAAATGGTTTGCAGTGGTCCAAAGTCACTCTTCACTTACCTTACGCATTTGAAGCATCCTAATTATTCACAGCTATGAGTTACATAAGCACTTATGGTAATGTTAACAACAACTAGCATGCTAACCGCGCACTTCTTGATTCTCGGACTATAAAACGTTTTATAATTAGATGCAGACAGTACACAGCTGGCTTATTTTGACCTTAAGACCTGCTCATTCAACATATCTGTACTGGGAAAATAAAAATGAAAATCAATGCCTGCTCTTTAAAGACCCTGTACCTTATTTCTACTGTCTTAAAAATGTGAATGTGAAATTGCTGTTTAAATTATTTACAAAGTCTTCCTCACTTTCTGAATGCATTCCCAGTTTTATAACATAAAAAAAATCTAGTACAGCCCCTTTAATTTGTTATTTGACCCTTGTGTTTGTTGTTCTTCTGTCAGGATCGAGCACCTGCTTCCTGACCAATGTGGAACACTTCTCAGAGGTCCTGTTTGGATACATGGCCCCTGTACACGTCATCATCAGCGCCCCCAAACTCTGAGTTCAACCCCAGGCACCCAGACCACAAGTTCGTGGCTCCGGTCCTGGTGAGACACATCATAATTAGGCATGTCACAATAACAAATCTTGAAGTCTGATGTATTGTCGAAGAAAACGCTTAAGACTATCCTAAATGTACAATATTGTCAAAATCATGAGCTTCAATAAACAAAAAGCAGAATAAAAAAACGTTAATAAGTTTGTGTTGATAATGAGCAGTGTTGTCACAATACTAAAATTTCAAACTTGATTTCGATACTTTGGAAGGTGAAGGCATCAGTGGTGCCCGTGTTCATTGGAGCACTCAGGGCAGTGACCCTGAAACTGGAGGAGTGGCTACAGCAGATCCCAGGAAAAACATCAGTCATCTCAATCCAGAAAAGTGCAGTACAGTACTAGGAACAGCAAAGATACTGTGCAAAACCCTGCATGGAAAAGAGGGGATGAGACCACCAGAGAGTGAGGATGAGATTTTTTTTTTTTTCTATATGCAAAATGTCCTGCCCCACTACAGAGATATTGTTTAAGCAGCCCTTGCATCTAATTATGAAAGCCTAACTTTACTAACAGAGCTTCGGACAGAGCAGTCTCCAGTTAGCATCACCACCCCAGGGAATGTTGATGATATAAGCTGCAAAGTATCACTATATGTGCGTGCGTGGGTGTGCAGGTAGTGTGTGGCGGTGCCCCACTTCCTGCTCTCGGCTTTCTCTTCTCGGGTTGGGGCTCTCAGTGGGAGCCTGTCAAAACTTCGCCCCTTCTTACTGGACGAACCAATGGTCAAACTGAGCCAGGACGGGTCTGGTCTGCTCCTCCAAACAGGCACAGAGGCTTTTGTTGTATTGAGCTCAGTCACACGGGGGAGCAGTGGCGTGATCTTGCCCTGTTGGTCATTTTGGTCGCCCTCATCATGAGCACCCATTAAGGAAATATGACTCTTGGCATGTACAATAATTTACATTTTACTTTTTTAGTCATTGTTCAGTTAACTCTCTCTCTCTTTATCATTTTTGGAAAGAAATAGCCAGTGTTCACCTAATGGGCCAGGTCAACTTTTGTGTGACATAAAACTTGTGCGATAATGTGAACGTTTCCTTCCAGATGAAGAGGTATATGAGGGACATCTGGAGTACAGTGGTTACACAGAAGTGGAAGACAAATCAGATCTGAGTAAAACTGATAATAGTGAAGGAGGTGGAAGAAATGTGGACAAAATATTGTCACTAAATGTGAATCTAAAGTTTATTGTAAGTATTTAAATAAACTTTAAATCAATTGCATGTTCATTTTTTATGTAAAAAAATTTACACAAGTGTCCATGCCTGTATATACCTAGTATACCTACCAAGAGTACCTAAAATACCCAGAGTACTTGCCAGCGTCTCTGGAGGAGAGCACGTCCATGCCCTGCTGCTTACACTGGCAACACACAGTCACCATGGAGACCAGGGAGTCCAGGATGTTGAGGCCCCTCCAAATAGCACTGCTCCTCTGGACACACTGGGTGCAAGGATTCACTGAACCCTTTAAAAAAAAGTGTTTATGATATAATATTCATACCCTGGATCATAATGAAAAAAATGCTGAAATTTACAACAACACATGTACAAACCAGACATCTAACAATGGCCTAGAATATAACCTACATTTAAGCATACATTAAAACTCAGATAAATGTGCATGAGAGTGATTTTTAAAAGTTTATTAAAAGATGTCCAAAAGCATGTTCTCTTTGGCTGTGTGAACATCTCTCAGGTCTTCACAGAAATCACTCATCTTCTCCAAAGCCCTTGGCCTGCAGTCCCTGGACACATCAGGAGAACAAAAGAAGGGCTGCAATGTGCCACACAGAGAGGCCTACTTCAGTACTGTCACTTCAGGTTCAGGGGAACACTTTGAACACAGCCCATACTTAAGCTTACTACACAGCCTACTGTAAATATGTATATTCAATCTATGATGTCACCAAACTCCACCAGTAATCTCAAATGAAAACTAGTCATATACTTAGTCTATATATATATATATATATATATATATATATATATATATATATATATATATATATATATATATATATATATATATATATATATATATATATAGACTAAGTATACTTACTTATAACAGAGAAACATTATAAGCTGGTACACATTACTCTTGTGTTTACCTGAATGACTTTCCGGTTAATTGGGTAACCATTTCTTTGGACAGTGCCAAACCCAACTAGCTGGAAAAATAATTTAAAAAAGGATCTTCATATTTGTACAGCTTTGTGAAGCCAAAATTTCCCTGTAATCACCAAACTGTGGCCTGTCTCTGTGTGGTAGTCTGTGTGCTGGCCTCTGATCTGCTCCACCCTGCAGCAGAGGGAGCTGGTACAGGTACTGTGTACTGGAGGGAGTTCTCTCACTGCTGACTGATAGGAGGCAGGCCTACGGTACAGTGTGCAGTCATGTGTAATTGGAGCCCACAGTCATCAGAGGCTTTGGAGGACTTTGCACCAAACCACAGAAGTAAGTTCTTACTTTGTGAGTTTTGTTCAATGACAATGGCAATAAATCTTTTTTCTGATTCTGATTTAAACTGTGGCTGGTGCTATGGGACTGAGAAAGCAAGCTGTGAAAGATCTGGGTAAAACAACATTGATACCAGTCTCCGATCTTTACTTATTTTTAAACCAATAGTATTCATAATCATGGTTTCAAACTAAGAACTTTTGAGCACTTAAAAAAGTCATAATTTATTAGGTAAGTTTAGTGAGTTTAGTGTGTAGCTTTCCAGTAGACTCCAGTAGTAGTGGACTACCCACCAGAAAAGTAAATTGTACAAAAAATATTTACATTTATATAATTATTAAAAAAACGGATTCCAAAAATATAATTCAAAAAAAAAAAAAAAAGTTTATTGACAGATTTCTGGACACTCAGGGTGCTCTTCTGATCAGCTCCATCTTGTTCTTCATCTTCTGGAGACACATTTTTTCTCATCAGCTTCATCAGATCACAGGACCACAGCTGACCCCTCCAAACCGGTCACCATGGAAAAACAGAAAGAGACAATGTTAAGACACTGAGTAAACATTCAGAAGCAGATTCAAATGAATTAATATTATTATTTTCTTACGTGTTTTTGAGATCACAGATCACAGGACAACATCTGGCCCCTCCAAACCGGTCGCCATGGAAAAACAGAAAGAGACAGTAATCAGTGTGAAGACAGTAAACAATCAAAATCAGCTTCTATGAAATTATTATTATTTTCTTACGTTTTTCGTCATCAGCTTTATCAGATCACAAGACCACAGCTGGCCTCTCCAAACCGATCGCCATGGAAAAACAGAAAGAGACAATGTTAAGACACTGAGTAAACATTCAGAAGCAGATTCAAAAGAATTATTATTATTATTTTCTTACTTTTTTTGTCAGCTTCAGCAGATCATAGGACCACATCTGGCCCCTCCAAACCGGTCGCCATGGAAAAACAGAAAGAGACAGTAATCAGTGTTAAGACAGTAAACAATCAAAATCAGCTTCTATGAAATTATTATTATTTTCTTACGTTTTTCGTCATCAGCTTCATCAGATCACAGGACCACAGCTGGCCTCTCCAAACCGGTCACCATGGAAAAACAGAAAGAGACAATGTTAAGACACTGAGTAAACATTCAGAAGCAGATTCAAACGAATTATTATTATTATTATTATTTTCTTACTTTTTTGTGTCAACTTCATCAGATCATAAGACCACAGCTGGCCCTCCAAACCGCTCACCATGGAAAAACAGAAACGGAGACACAGTGTTAAGACAGTAAACAATCAAAATCAGCTTCTTTAGAATTAATATTATTATTTTCTTACGTTTTTCGTCATCAGCTTCATCAGATCACAGGACCACAGCTGGCCTCTCCAAACCGATCGCCATGGAAAAACAGAAAGAGACAATGTTAAGACACTGAGTAAACATTCAGAAGCAGATTCAAAAGAATTATTATTATTATTTTCTTACTTTTTTTGTCAGCTTCAGCAGATCATAGGACCACATCTGGCCCCTCCAAACCGGTCGCCATGGAAAAACAGAAAGAGACAGTAATCAGTGTTAAGACAGTAAACAATCAAAATCAGCTTCTATGAAATTATTATTATTTTCTTACGTTTTTCGTCATCAGCTTCATCAGATCACAGGACCACAGCTGGCCCCTCCAAACCGATCGCCATGGAAAAACAGAAAGAGACAATGTTAAGACACTGAGTAAACATTCAGAAGCAGATTCAAACGAATTATTATTATTATTATTTTCTTACTTTTTTGTGTCAACTTCATCAGATCATAAGACCACAGCACGCTCACCATGGAAAAACAGAAACGGAGACACAGTGTTAAGACAGTAAACAATCAAAATCAGTTTCTTTAGAATTAATATTATTATTTTCCTACGTTTTTCGTCATCAGCTTCATCAGATCATAGGACCACAGCTGGCCCTTCCAAACCGGTCGCCATGGAAAAACAGAAAGAGACAGTAATCAGTGTTAAGACAGTAAACAATCAAAATCAGCTTCTATGAAATTATTATTATTTTCTTACGTTTTTCGTCTTCAGCTTCATCAGATCACAAGACCACAGCTGGCCCTTCCAAACCGGTCACCATGGAAAAACAGAAAGAGACAATGTTAAGACACTGAGTAAACATTCAGAAGCAGATTCAAAGGAATTATTATTATTTTCTTCCCTCATGTTTTTGATCATGTCTCATTCTTCATCTTCTGGAGACACGTTTTTTTCTCATCAGCTTCATCAGATCACAGGACCACAGCTGGCCCCTCCAAACCAGTCACCATGTAAAGACACAGAAAGACAGACATACACATGTTAAGACATACACATCCAAAAGCCGCTTCCACTGCCATTTTCTTACCTCGTGTTTGTTTTGATTATTATTATCAGATTCCAATGTTTTTTTTAAGTTCAGATTAATTACAATAAAATACCTAAACCTACACATAGATACAAACAAAGTAATTAATTTACAAAAAGAACCAAAAAAACATGTACATAATGTCTCAATGAAACAAAAAAAAGAGGAGAGGCCAGGACTGTCTCACCGACCCACGAGTCAGTGAACATACCCAGACCTCCAGATACAATCATGTTACATTATGATACCATCACATAAAAGACTCTGTAAAAACAAAACAACAATAACAAGAGAAATAGGGATTGTCCCACTGACCGGTGAGTCAGTGAACAAACCTACATCTCCAGATACAATCATTCAAAACAATCCAAGTCACTATTTCTGAACAGTCTACAATCAGACTGTTTACAAAGGCTTAAAACTAACAACTAAAGACACTAAATACACCAAGAAAAAGAGGAGAAGCAGGGACTGTCCCACCGACCCACGAGTCAGTGAACACACCCAGACCTCCAGATACAATTATTAATTACTATCAGTGTCACTATTTCTATACATTCTCCAATCAGACTGTTTACAAAGGTTTAGAATGAACCATAAAAAAAAATAAAAAAAAAACAACAACAGCAAAAATAGGAGAAGCAGGGACTGTCCCACTGACCGACAAGTCAGTGAACAAACCCACATCTCCAGATACAATCATTCAAAACAATCAAAGTCACTATTTCTGAACAGTCTACAATCAGACTGTTTACAAAAGCTTAGAATTAACTATTAAAAAACAAACAAACACAACAACAAAAAGAGGAGAAGCAGGGACTGTCCCACTGACCGATGAGTCAGTGAACAAACCCACATCTCCAGATACAATAATTTAAAACAATCAAAGTCACTATTTCTGAACAGTCTACAATCAGACTGTTTACAAAAGCTTAGAATTAACTATTAAAAAACAAACAAATACAACAACAAAAGGAGGAGAAGCAGGGACTGTCCCACTGACCGATGAGTCAGTGAACAAACCCAAATCTCCAGATACAATCATTCATCACAGTACAAGTCAGTATATGTACAATCTCCAAAGAGACTCTTTACAAAGGTTTACAGTAAAATGCCTATTGGATTTGAAATGGCACGTTACCATCAGACAGTGCAATTTGAACACAACGTAAACAGGAGAAAATTTGTGAACAAAGCCATATCTCTACATATTATTATTATTCACATTTATTAAGTGAGATACTTGTTGAGAATATGGCCTCACTGCCTTAAAGCGCTATATAAAGGCTGATCTTGTGTCCGGGTTACTATTTCCTCAAAGGACAAACGGCACAGCTTTGTTTGAGCAGAATTAGCTTCAGTGCATCAGAAGGGGGCGTTGCATTAGACGTAGTAGCTGCTGGTTAAAGGTCAGTATTGCACTAGGCTGGTGGGGTCTAAAGCAGGGTCAGAATACCCCAAAGCCAGTCACGCTCTGGGCTCTTCAAAATCACTGCTGCACTGGTAATATAAGTTAATGTAATCTGACGACTACTACTGTTACTACTACTACAGCATTTTTTTTGGTCTTTTTTGTGTCTTTAGTAGTTGTACTACTAAGTACTAACCCTCCTATGCCCAGAAAAGCAAAATAAATGCAAGGCGTACTATGCAGGACTTTCTGACAAACTTTAAGACTAAAATAATTTTGTGTATCAATTAGAACCCACTATTTCAGTCCAAAGTAACCTGAGGTCCAATCACATAACACATGTATGATATTATTGTGTGGCCATGGACTCCGGCCATATGGTTAAGAATCACTCAATGAGAACATAACTAATGACAAAACTTAAAATTTTGTCATCAAGGTTTCTAAAGTTTTCATGAAATCCTATATAATAATCCTTGCATTTTTTTAAAACTATAACGTTTCACTGCCTATGGCCAGAAAGTACAAGGTGTACTATGCAGGAATTTCTGTAAAATTGTAATGCTCAGATTCAATTCAGAATAGTAATTAACATTAAACTCAATAATTAAAGGTGTTTAATGTGTAATAATTAAAGGTTTTATGAAATCCTACATAATATTCCTTAACTTCAATGTACTCCTTTTTTAAATCAATCAATCAAGAAATAAAGAAATCAATAGAATGGAGGGCGTGGTTGAAGGTGGTAATGTCGCTGCATTAAGCCAAGTTCTAAGTCTCAGAGGCTGAGTTCAGCCCTCGTCCGACTCAGTCTTTGAGCCTTGAAGCTAAACTAAAACCACTCTCACCTCTGACCCTCCTATGCCCAAAAGTACAAGGCGTACTATGCAGGAATTTCTGTAAAACTGCAGTACTCAGATTAAATTCAGAATGGTAATTACACTAAACTCAGCAAGTAAAGGTTATGTTTTTATCATTAATGTTTGTTTTTTTATGAAATCCTGCATAGTATTCCTTAACTTCAATTTCCTTTTTTTTTTTTTCTTAAATCAATCAAGAAATCAATCAATAAATCAATGCGATGGTGGGCGTGGTTGGTGGTAAATATCGCCACAATGAGCCAAGCTCTAAGTCTCAGAGGCTGTGTTCAGTCCTTGTCCGACTCAGAGTCTTGGAGTATTGAAGCTAAACTAAAACCACTCTCACCTCTGACCCTCCTATGCCCAAAAAGTACAAGGCGTACTATGCAGGAATTTCTGTAAAACTGCAGTACTCAGATTAAATTCAGAATGGTAATTACACTAAACTCAGCAAGTAAAGGTTATGTTTTTATCATTAATGTTTGTTTTTTTATGAAATCCTGCATAGTATTCCTTAACTTCAATTTCCTTTTTTTTTTTCTTAAATCAATCAAGAAATCAATCAATAAATCAATGCGATGGTGGGCGTGGTTGGTGGTAAATATCGCCACAATGAGCCAAGCTCTAAGTCTCAGAGGCTGTGTTCAGTCCTTGTCCGACTCAGAGTCTTGGAGTATTGAAGCTAAACTAAAACCACTCTCACCTCTGACCCTCCTATGCCCAAAAAGTACAAGGCGTACTATGCAGGAATTTCTGTAAAACTGCAGTACTCAGATTAAATTCAGAATGGTAATTACACTAAACTCAGCAAGTAAAGGTTATGTTTTTATCATTAATGTTTGTTGTTTTATGAAATCCTGCATAGTATTCCTTAACTTCAATTTCCTTTTTTTTTTTTTTCTTAAATCAATCAAGAAATCAATCAATAAATCAATGCGATGGTGGGCGTGGTTGGTGGTAAATATCGCCACAATGAGCCAAGCTCTAAGTCTCAGAGGCTGTGTTCAGTCCTTGTCCGACTCAGAGTCTTGGAGTATTGAAGCTAAACTAAAACCACTCTCACCTCTGACCCTCCTATGCCCAAAAAGTACAAGGCGTACTATGCAGGAATTTCTGTAAAACTGCAGTACTCAGATTAAATTCAGAATGGTAATTACACTAAACTCAGCAAGTAAGGTTATGTTTTTATCATTAATGTTTGTTGTTTTATGAAATCCTGCATAGTATTCCTTAACTTCAATTTCCTTTTTTTTTCTTTTTTTTTTTTTTTACTTTTTTTCTTAAATCAAGAAATCAATCAAGAAATCAATAAGTCAATGCGATGGTGGGCGTGGTTGGTGGTAAATATCGCCGCAATGAGCCAAGAGTCTCTCTGAACTCTCAGAGGCTGAGAGTTCAGTCCTCGTCCGACACAAAGTCTTGGTGGCGGCGGATCCTGTACCACCAGGGGAAGTTCCCGGACGTCCCAGCAGAGGTGGAGGGGCGGGGATCGGGGGAGGATGGGCCTGGGTCGCAGGAGGTGCCTGGGTCGGAGGAGGGGCCTGGGTCGGAGGAGGTGCCTGGGTCGGAGGAGGTGCCTGGGTCGCAGGAGGTGGCTGGGTCGGAGGAGGGGCCTGGGCCGGAGGAGAGGCGCGGCCGCTTGGCGCTGGGGACTTCGTCCTCTCCATCTCTCTCGCGCTTGCGTTCGCAGAGGGGAATGAAGTCCAAGGCAGGACCCACAGGAACAGGCTGGGAAGAGCAGGGAATGGTCTCCTCTTCGGTCTCCTCTTTGGTGAGGCGCGGCCCGCTTGGCGCTGGGGTCTTCGTCCTCTTCCATCTCTCTCGCGCTTGCTTCCGTGGAGGGGAATGAAGTCCAAGGCAGGACCCACAGGAACAGGCTGGGAAGAGCAGGGAATGGCCTCCTCTTCGGCCTCTCTTCGGTCTCCTCTTCGGCCTCCTCTTCGGCTCCTCTTCGGTCTCCTCTTCAGCCTCCTCCTCACTCTCCTCTTCTTCAGAGAGAGTCCCGTAGCCAGAGTCCACAGACCAATCGTCGTCCTCTTCATCAGATGACCAAAAGTCGTCATCTTCATCAGATGACCAAAAGTCGTCATCTTCATGCCCACGCCCAAAAATTAAATGTTGCCACCAAGGTGGCCTCCGCTCACCTTGGACGTCCTCGTCTGAAGAGTAGTCCCGGAAGAACCACAGCCTCTGCAACAGATTTGACAATGTTAAACACCATCTGGATTGGACAGACCGAAAATAAAACTGTAGGTGTATGACATCACTTCAGACCAGTTCAAATGGCCTTTTTTACTGTTACAACTACTATTTCACTGTTGCTTAAGTCATTATTTGTGTTGTATTTCAAATATTGCATTGTGTGATTCAGACCTGAATTTGCTTATGTATGACATTGATCTGGCAATTAAACATGGTCATGCAACAGCACACAGGTGTTCCACATTATTTTCTCAATAAGCTATTAAGAACACAACGTTATTAATGTGAATTTATACTTCAGTAGAAATATTGGATAGGCTTACTAGACTAACATAAATGTAGTTTTTGAGTTTTAACCTAACATTAGGCTATTCTACATTTTGCTTGGTTCATGTGGGCGGATTTGATTAATTAATAATTATGAATATAGTAACGGACTATTAAATGGACCCAAGCCCATTTTATAGGCTAATTCAGTGGTTCCCAAATGTGGTACCCCGGGGTAGGCGGAGTGTCATAGGGGGTACAATGTGTGGGGCCCCGATCTCCTGAGGGGTGCACGATGGCTGTGGCCATTTCGCATTATGTCTGCATTTTATGTCTGCATTTTATAGCTGCATTAATGTTTATATTGTTTGTCTATTTTGGTCCTGTGTGAATACAGGCCCTAAGCAGGAGCAGGAGCACACGACTCTCTGGCTGCGCTATCGAACTCACTACATCTAATATTGCACGTCCTTGCATGTATTTCCACACATTTATCCCCTTCAAAACTCTGTAATGGTCTTTATGAGTTCAGAGTCAACGGACATGAAGCACGTGGCAGTACGGGACACGTGACTCTCAGGGGGTTCACTACAGAACGTGGAAGCACTGGGCACGTTTACAGTTTGTAGGCTCACTGTCTGCTACATAGACATTCTTACTCACTAACCTATGTCTATGGTGTGTTTAAACCATCTAAACCAAACCTCAAATGGAAGGCTCAAACTAAAGCAAAACACCAGCGTTGCTATGGAGATCAGAGCATATGTTGAAAGCATTTTTTAAAGTTTAAAATTTAGAACGCGGACCGGGCGCCATCTTGTTTCACAAAATACCACTCAAGTTCTGATGAATTTAGACCAGGAAACAAAACACACTTCCCATAAATGTGATGTTAACGTTTGACTTTGCACTCCTGCTGATCATTTTAGATCAATTTGACCAACTACGCCATTATTCAAATTGAAACCCTCGCGGGAAAGTCACAACCTATAAAACTTATCAAACTTATCCATTTCATAAACCTGGTGATGTTAGGAGCCCAACCCCGTAGCATGTGGACAAAACTGTTCTTAAATCATTAAGTATTTGGGCTATGTTATTCATATTTATCATAATTTCTTATAATTAAATGAGATTTGATTGTTTTTACCTTCAGCGATGACATCCTGGTTGGCGGGGAGCGGGCGGGAGTCGTCCATGGTGTTCAGGTGTTCAGCGTTTCCAGACTATAAAAAAGTGAAAGAGTGTTCAGATTGTGTTTTAAAACCCGCTAGCGGTTAATAAGAGATGAATACCAATGTTACGTACAGTGGTCAACTGCGTTCAAGTGTTCAACTCAGGTGGTCAGCTTAGCGTTCGCACGGTCAGCTCAGCGTTCAAATGAGAAGTGAGTAACTGACGCAGCGGGCGCTTATATACTCCTCTGGACGTTCTATTGCCATAGCACCGACGCACCGACGCACCGACTGACGTGCGTCAGTATCTGTTTTACATCCAATATCAAACTAACTTTACATTAAATTACGCTGCATCACACTCCTCCATTTCACTCAAACTGGCCCTGAAACTATCTCACTATTTGATTCAGTTACTGCCTGTATAACTAACTAACGTCTAATCACTTGAAACGTGACGTTAAAAGCGACTTATTGTGGTCACTTGTGTTGAAAGCTGGCGCTGCTGTTGTCTCCTGCTGCGCATACACACTAACTAGAAATCTCCCCCACCAGCTGCTTGTCTCCACGGAAATGTTATTGGCTTTGTCTGGAATGTTCCATAGTATAGCATTAAACTTGTATGTCTTGCATTTATTCAGTTACAGATGTTTTTATTGCTGTATAATCTCTCTTAAACATGCATTATTACTGTGAGCAGGCTCACCTCTTCATAGATCTGAGGTGTAACTTGGCCTGGTACCACCAGCTGCTTGTCTCCATTGAGATAGTCCACGTTGTCACCACTGTTCCCTCTAAACTGCGCGCGTGCGCAATTGCGCACTGCTGACACGGTCTCCGCGCACAAAGAAAATCTGTGCTGCGCACAAAAAAAATCGAACCGGAGTTGAAAATAAAATAAACACACAACAATTCATTCTGCGCTATTTTTCAGTGTGAGTCAGTGAGTGTGACCGGGGACGAGCTGCTCCAGCCAATTATGTGATTCACATACGTATTTGCGCATCTTATCAACGTCATTGACAGGCGTCCTCATGTCCCGCTCCCAGAGTTTTAGCCGATGTGACGGATGTGGAGTGAAAACTCGATAATGATTCTAAGTGCTGTTTAACCCCTTAACATTCCGACGGCCCGCCCTCGGGCAAAGATCCGCGCGTAATTGCATAATTTTACGCACTGTTTTGAAGTAGTTTTGCGTTTTAAACATGACGAAACGGACAAAAGAAAGGAAGTACGCGACCGAGGACACTGTGGATGTTTGTACAAGTTAAACTAGAGGCATCTCGGACCTGGAGCGGTTCGTGGAACCGAGTGAAGATCTCACGATGGGCTGAGGAGCAGAGGACCTTATGATTTGATGGACTGGATGCTGTTCCTGATCGGTAAGCGTGGTTTATTCTGCCATTGACTTAATTGTGGGTCAAATGTGTATTATGTGTAATTATTAGCATTAGCAAATGCAGATACAGATTCCTCTCAGTGTGTATTGGTCATTGACTGTCACTAGTTTATGAGTTGTAAAAATCAAATGATCGTGTCATATACTGAAAAAGAGTTACCGGACTGTCTCCCAGACCACAGTAGGACAACCTCACTCAGTCACAGCAAAAGCTTCACACAATGACTTATACTCATAATACAAGTCAGAGATTTATAATAAAAATGTTAAGTGTGTTTTCAACACAGAGTTAACAGAGTTTACAGTTGGCTTGGTTTGGTTGGAAGCTCATGTTTTGCCATAGTTAAAATTAAATATTTATACTTCCAATAGCATTAACATACTACACAGGTCATGAGCAAGATTTTTGTCATTTTCATTGTATAAGTGGCTAAAGCACTTAATTAAAAGTCTTATAACAGAAATATAAATGCAGTAATTTGATTCCTTTAATAAACCATTTAACTTGGATGGATGCGATGCAGCATGACTCCAGTGCGCACATCTGATGTCGCTCACAGTGGTCCATGGGACCGCTCAGGGAGTTTGTGTGTTTGCTCAGACTCGTGAAAAAACTAGAGGGAACATTGGTTTGTCACCCATCTGGATTTCAGAACTTCTAGGTGGCACTAGAAGTTCTGAAAATGACAGAACCAGTGACAAAGAACCAATGCACTGGGCTGATATTCTTAACTTCATTCAAGACAAAAATATCAATAGTAATTGCCAGATATAGCCAATATTGTGGAAATAACTTCATAGTATTTTGTCAGTGAAAGATGTGTGTCAGTTATTTGGGATTCACTGTACACTGTTTGCAGTGTGTGGAGAAGAGTGTTCTCCTGAGGACCCACGGAGAAGTGCAGGTGATGGAGAATGAATGTCAACTGTGCTTCTCAGAGGTAGATACTGAACAGAGAGAGAAGCTTTGGTTGTCCTTGTCAATAGTGTTTATATACAAAAACACACGTTTGGATCAACATGTTTGGTACCTGTACAAGACCGACCTGCGCGGACGTAGTAAACTGGAACTAAACATCTTAACTGTGTATAGGTTTTTTTAATAGCACTGCCGACTGTTCCAATTTTCAAATACTATGTGACATTACACGGACTGCTCTGATTACAGCCAGGTGCAGGAGCAGAGTTTGAAGATGCCTGTTTAGACCCAATCACAGTATTCCTTATACCTCTAGACCAGGGGCGTCAAACTCATTTTCACTGAGGGACACAATGAACAAAAATGGCTGCCACCAAGGGCCAGATATAACTATGCGGCAGTATAAAAGTCCACTAAATGCAACCAAATGTCATGTAAAATAAGCTCAAACAATAGCTCTTTTTGTTTTTAAATAACTCTTGCTTATTCAAGTTGCAATATTACATGTCAGTTATCAGGGGTTACGCAGTTACAGACATTTTTAAAAGTGTATCGGGGGCACACCTGCGTCACAAACCTTCAGCATTGCTTCAAAAACAGCCTTTAATTATTGGGCAATTTGTTGTTTTTCCTTGAAGGATAATGTTTGCATACTTGGCTCCATGTTTGGTGTCAAAATGCCGAGGTAGATTGTACTTTTTCACACCGAACTCCGCCTCATAACACAAAAAACATACAGGTTTTTCTCCTTGAAGCACAAACTTGTATTTAACTTTCTTGAAACTGCCCTCCATGTCTACAATTATCACCTTCCTGAACATTTTTGGGATCATTATGACATGACATGGACATTAAGGACAGTCATGCCTTTTAATTTACCGTCTCACGGGCTACATAAAATAGCGTGGCAAGGCCGCATTTGGCCCCCGGGCCTTGAGTTCGACACATATGCTCTAGACCCTACCTCTCCTTCCCACTCAATCTTTTCTCTAGCCTCCAGGTACAGTCCAGTTTAGCAGCTTTATTTGAAGTGTGGCTGTGGTGGGAGGCGTTAATGTGTTTAGTCCCACTTTAACTCATTGGTACATCAACAATTAAAATGAAATAATCACAAAAAAAATGACAATTGAAATAGCTGAGATTTGAGCTGTGTGCTACAAAATATACATTTAAAATGTCCAAAAAACACTGAATTTTAGCTCAAGAAAGAACTTAAAGCTGCACTTTGTAACTTTTCTGACTGGGTTGTCCGCCACCTGCTCCTCTCCATGGAGGTTCTATTGCAGGTGTTTTTATCCCCCCCACTGGAAAAACAACATGGCATTCTTACTGTGAGTGGGGTCGCCTTTCTATAGATCTGACCTGTAACTTGGACCATTGCCGTTGACATGGAGATAGTCCAGTCCAGGAATGTGGAACATTCTGAGACAAGAAATATCTCAATACAGACAAGCATTGGTGGACCATCTATTAGAACTTTTACACAGTGCAGTTAAAATGTTTAAAGGGTCCTATATTACACAAATTTGACTCCTGAGAGATTTGAGCAATGTTATAATGTTGTTACCTCATCAAAAACATACTTGGAGTTATGTTTTGTTTCATTCACACATGTATGAATAACCCGGTATTATTGGGCCATCTACATCTCCAAAGCTGCAAAATGCTGTGTTCCATCATGTGATGTCATGAAGCTGTAGTTTTAAAGTTAAAAGCTACTTTTAGCCTCAGTTTAACTTTGCTTTACTCTGCAATGCTCTACAATGACCTTAATTTGAGTTACATAAAAAAAAATGCCTTTGCTAGAAAAAGTACAATATCTGATGTACTGACGAGAGAAGAAGTTTCAACGAAGCTAAAACAGTAGATGTAGATTCAAGTTTGGCAATTCCCGTGCTGCCAAATTATCCAAATGATTGCAGTGAACCTGTATGGATATTGCCACTTGATGACATCGCAAGGTGGGAACAGAGTGTTTCAGTCTGAGAGAAGAACTCAGCTGAAATATGCAGGTTGCATACAGTAACAGCAAGTTGAAATCCATAAATCTCTTTCAAAATGGCAAAACACTGTTAAATCTATCAGAAAATAGTCAGTACAGTTAGTTAAGAAAACCAGGTTTCCTCCTCCACAGTGCCCCCTTTTGGTGTTGTTGCAAATATCAATGCCTCTTTATTACCTCTGTATTAACACTCTTTGCTTATTATACTGCTTATCTTTGTACAATGAACATTTTTTCCAGCATCACATTGAAAAATAGCGCAGAATGAATTGTTGTGTGTTTATTTTATTTTTCAATTCCGGTTCGATTTTTTTGTGCGCAGCACAGATTTTCTGTGCGCGGAGACCGTGTCAGCAGTGCGCAATTGCGCATGCGCGCAGCTTAGAGGGAACAGTGCTTACAATGGTCTATCTGTTGCAGTAGCAATCTGCAATAGACTGCATCACTACAATAAAAATTGCACCGAGAGAAAATAAAATTGGTTCATAGCTGCACTATGTAACTTTTCTGGTGAAAGGTGTGCCACCTGCTTGGTTTGCTTCATGTTTACTGCTTTGTCTAGATGTTTCACAGTATGGCATTAAAGTTTTCTTGAGCTCCTTGGAGACTAGGCGTGTTTGTAAGTTTGTTGTTTTTTTTTTACACCAGTAACTGAATAATTACATAATGCTATAGGCTACTGTGGGACATTCCAATAGGCCCTAGTAGTAGCAGTAGTAATAATAGTAGTAGTTATATTTATTGAACTTCAAATGTCTATCGGTAATTGTCCTTATCCGACAATAAATACTAAAGAATATATTGAAATAAACATGGCACAAATATAAAGTGCAGTGTATGAGACAAAAACAGCAGAGGGCATCATAACACAACCCCCTCATCTGTTGAAGATGAAACATGTTATAAGTAAAAACACAGCTTATCTATATTTATATATCGATTCAGGTATTTTGAATCTGATTTTGATTGAACTTCTTCAAATCTGAAAACGGAAACGTGACCTTTGACCCTGACCCTGTGTCTTGGATTGAAATGTCTAATTTTGTCTAAACTTTACCTAAATATGGAGCCGTTTTTCAACCCACCGATTCGCAAATAAAGACACCAGTTTGTCATTTATTTTATTAAGAAATACAAAACTAAAAAAGTAAGTTATATAACATATATTTTAGTTTTTTTTGGTAAAAGATTTGGTAGATGCTACATTTGTATAAGCTAACTGTAAGCTAATGTTTTTACTTTAGACATGCATTGAGTGTTGTAAAGCAGCGTTATGTTTTTTTTGCGTTTAAATCAGTTTAACGTATTTTTTTTATTTCCATGTGATGGATCTGGGTTGTATTGAATGCAAGTCTCCTGAAACAGCTCAAATTTTTCCGTGAAATTGAACATTTGGTGGGAGTCGACATCAATGGAGCAAAAGTCAAAGAAAAAAGGTGGTCATAAAATTATTTTATTTTAGCAGACACCTAGATAACTGCCAAGATAAATATATATACAAAAAAAAAAAGGAAAAGAAAAGTCATTTACAGTAGTTAATCCACAAGATATAGCTTAACAGAAAATGCAGTGACGGGAAGAATACTTCTAAGGTTTAAAGGTTTAGGTTAAGGTTTAAAGTAGTTTTACTTTCATTATGGATTTACTATGACTAATTATGTGCAGTTTCAAATCTAAATTGTGTGATCAAGCACTGCAATGTATTCCTTTGATTTCAGGAAAATAACTATTTTCTGAACACCAACAAATGAAACTAACTGTACCAGAATACAATACAGTTACAAAAAAAAGTATTCTGACTCTACTACTGCCACTGATAGTTCCCATGAAGTAGGATAGTCCCCAGTGAACAGTTTTTAAAAAATTTAAAATATTTTAAAAAAAAAAAAAAAAACATGCTGCAAAAAATACATAAATAAAAGAATAACTGTAGTACTTGGTATGGATAACTAGTCATAGGAGTAAATTATTTGACCCCTCAGAGTCAAATAATTTACTTCTACTACATCATAGTTGTATTTAGATCAAACACAACTATGATTATCGATTAATCGTTGCAGCTCTAGTTCCAACTTTCATTTACTGAACGATAAGTGAAAAACTGCCTCCTTGTTGTTTCCTTAGGCATGCTCTGGACCTTCTGTCCACAGGCTACCTGCGGCCTGGCTTTGAGCAGCTGTGTGTGGAGCTGTACTAGGGGTCTGTGACTGAACCAGACGCGCCGCCTCTAAGTGTTCCACCTGGCCTTCAGTGTAGAGCTGTGAGCCACATGAGGGCGCCAGAAACACAAACATAAGGAAGGAAGGCGTTAGTTACACAGTACTGCAGCAGTACTCTCCCAAACTACTTTTTCCCCAGGATAAAGTATCAGCAAATAGCCAAATACTAAACTAGGCTTTAAAGCTGCACTATGTAACATTCTGGAAGAGTGTTTACTACCTGTTACAATTTATTTATCATCTAATTTTTACTGTCTCGAAAACATGAAAAAAGAGGGCTACTTCATTTTAAACGGTTTGCAGTGGTCCAAAGTTATTCCTCACTTACCTTATGCATTCCAAGCATCCTAATTATTCACAGCAATGAGTTTATAATTGCTTTTCACAATTTTCAGAGACCAGTGTGGATTCAGCATGCTAACACAATCCGCCATTATTTTCCTGGTTTGCAGACAATAAAAACACCTTGTAATTATATGCTTACTAGTTTTGACTCCAAGAGCTACTTTTCCAATATATCTGTACCAGGGTAAAACAAATGTTTTTACATGAAAAAAATGTAGTACAGCCCCTTTTAATTTATGATTTGACCCTTGTGTTTGTTCTTCCGTCAGTATCGAGCACTTGCTTCTTTGCGATGTGGAACACTTCTCAGAGGTCCTGTTTGGATACATGGCCCCTGTACATGTCATCATCAGCGCCCCAAACTCTGAGTTCAACCCTCTGTTCCCTGGGCTCACTGGCTTCAGGCACCCAGACCACAAGTTCGAGTGGACCAGGGCGCAGCTCCAGTCCTGGTGAGAGCCATCATAATTAGGCATGTCATAAACAAAAAATTGACTGAAACACATTAGTAAGTTTATGTTGAGTATGAGCAGTGTCGTCACGATACTAAAATTTCAAACTTGATTTCGATACTAAGGATTAGACTCAATACCCAATACTGAGTCCGATACCATGACGATAATAAAAACTCTTTAGACAAAAGAATGTGATTTTCCCATGTGGCCTTTTACCTGTGTAATCCCTGTCATCCAGGTAGATTCCATAGTCATTCATGAGCGTATACTAGTCTATGTGTCTTATACTTGTATATAAAGCTTTTCAGGAAAGGCTCATTACTGTCCTGTGAATGTGTCTTTTTATTATCGATACCTGCTCAAATGAGTATCTAGTTTCGATTTTATTTTATTTACTTTATTTAACCTTTATTTAACCAGGAAAGTCCCATTGAGATTAAAAACTTGTTTTTCAAGGGAGTCCTGGCCAAGTGCCAGCAGCAAATAAAAAATATATTTACATAATTACAAAGAGACAAGATAACAGGAAAAGACAAACCGATTATGAAAAAATGCATGTTATGGAGTCAGCCTCGAGACCTCTCAGTTTAGATTTAGTTTTTGATACTAGTTTTAGTATCAATTAGTATGTTATTTTTGGTACTTTTGACAACCCCAATAATGAGGTTATAGAAGTTATTAATTCAAGCCATGCAGCTCAAATCTTAGTAGTAGTGTCAGCTGACAGTAGTACAGAAAAAAATTACAAAACGTTCCCCACTAGTAGAAAAAGTGCCCACGAAAACTTTTGACTCCATCCATCCATTTTCTTCTGCTTATCCAGGGCCGGGTCGCAGGGGCAGCAGTCTAAGCAGGGACTCCCAGACTTCCCTCACCCCGGACACATCCTCCAGCTCCTCCGGTGGGATCCCAAGGCGTTCCCAGGCCAGCCGAGAGACATAGTCCCTCCAGTGTGTCCTGGATCTTCCCCGCGGTCTCCTCCCGGTGGGACATGCCCAGAACACCTCCCTAGGGAGGTGTCCAGGAGGCATCCTGAGCAGATGCCCGAGCCACCTCAACTGGTTCCTCTCGACGTGTAGGAGCAGCGGCTCCACTCTGAGCGCCTCCCGTGTGACCGAGCTCCTCACCCTATCCCTACGGGTGCGCCCGGCCACCCTACGGAGGAAACCCGTTTCGGCCACTTATATCTGCGATCTTGTCCTTTCGGTCATTACCCAGAGCTCATGACCATAGGTGAGGGTAGGTTCCCTCACTCGTGAACAAGACACGAACAAGATACTTGAACTCCTCCACTTGAGGCAAAGACTCACCACCCACCCGGAGAGGGCAAGCCACCTTTTTCCGGTCAAGAACCATGGCCTCGGATTTGGAGGGGCTGATTCTCATCCCATCCGCTTCACACTTGGCTGCAAACCGCCCCAGTGCCTGCTGCAGCCCCCGGCTGCGCCTAGAAATTCTGTCCATAAATATAATGAACAGAACAAGATGATGACAAAGGGCAGCCCTGGCGGAGTCCAACATGCACTGGGAACAGGTCTGACTTACTGCCGGCAATGCGAACACAGCTCCTGCTCCGGTCATACAGGGACAGCCCTTAGCAAAGAGCCCCGGACCCCATACTCCCGGAGCACCCCCCAGAGGACACCAGAGGGACACGGTCAAATGCCTTCTCAAGATCCACAAAACACATGTGGACTGGTTGGGCAAACTCCCATGAACCCTCAAGGACCCGATCGAGAATATAGAGCTGGTCCAGTGTTCCGCGACCGGGACGAAAACCACACTGCTCCTCCTGAATTCGAGGTTCGACTATCGGCCGGATTCTCCTCTCCAGTACCCTGGAATAGACCAAAAAAAAGGTGAATAGATGAAGTAGATGACTCCCAAAATGTATTGTCTTGACTTGGCTGTAATTGCACTGGTGAGGAGAAAGACATATTTTGCTTTTGTCTGCTGTATAATAATCTATGACACTTTCGGACTACATTACTTTACATTACTTTGTGTTTTGAATAGTAGAGGTCCCGAGCGTGGAAAAAGAGGGAATGAGACTACCCGTGGAGGGTGAGGAGATTTTTTTTATATGTGTATGTGTGGATATATATATATATTATTATATATATATATATATATATATATATATATATATATATCCACACATACACATATAAAAAAATCTCCTCACCCTCCACGGGTAGTCTCATTCCCTCTTTTTCCACGCTCGGGACCTCTACTATTCAAAACACAAAGTAATGTAAAGTAATGTAGTCCGAAAGTGTCATAGATTATTATACAGCAGACAAAAGCAAAATATGTCTTTCTCCTCACCAGTGCAATTACAGCCAAGTCAAGACAATACATTTTGGGAGTCATCTACTTCATCTATTCACCTTTTTTTTGGTCTATTCCAGGGTACTGGAGAGGAGAATCCGGCCGATAGTCGAACCTCGAATTCAGGAGGAGCAGTGTGGTTTTCGTCCCGGTCGCGGAACACTGGACCAGCTCTATATTCTCGATCGGGTCCTTGAGGGTTCATGGGAGTTTGCCCAACCAGTCCACATGTGTTTTGTGGATCTTGAGAAGGCATTTGACCGTGTCCCTCTGGTGTCCTCTGGGGGGTGCTCCGGGAGTATGGGGTCCGGGGCTCTTTGCTAAGGGCTGTCCCTGTATGACCGGAGCAGGAGCTGTGTTCGCATTGCCGGCAGTAAGTCAGACCTGTTCCCAGTGCATGTTGGACTCCGCCAGGGCTGCCCTTTGTCATCATCTTGTTCTGTTCATTATATTTATGGACAGAATTTCTAGGCGCAGCCGGGGGCTGCAGCAGGCACTGGGGCGGTTTGCAGCCAAGTGTGAAGCGGATGGGATGAGAATCAGCCCCTCCAAATCCGAGGCCATGGTTCTTGACCGGAAAAAGGTGGCTTGCCCTCTCCGGGTGGGTGGTGAGTCTTTGCCTCAAGTGGAGGAGTTCAAGTATCTTGTTCGTGTCTTGTTCACGAGTGAGGGAACCTACCCTCACCTATGGTCATGAGCTCTGGGTAATGACCGAAAGGACAAGATCGCAGATATAAGTGGCCGAAACGGGTTTCCTCCGTAGGGTGGCCGGGCGCACCCGTAGGGATAGGGTGAGGAGCTCGGTCACACGGGAGGCGCTCAGAGTGGAGCCGCTGCTCCTACACGTCGAGAGGAACCAGTTGAGGTGGCTCGGGCATCTGCTCAGGATGCCTCCTGGACACCTCCCTAGGGAGGTGTTCTGGGCATGTCCCACCGGGAGGAGACCGCGGGGAAGATCCAGGACACACTGGAGGGACTATGTCTCTCGGCTGGCCTGGGAACGCCTTGGGATCCCACCGGAGGAGCTGGAGGATGTGTCCGGGGTGAGGGAAGTCTGGGAGTCCCTGCTTAGACTGCTGCCCCTGCGACCCGGCCCTGGATAAGCAGAAGAAAATGGATGGATGGAGTCAAAAGTTTTCGTGGGCACTTTTTCTACTAGTGGGGAACGTTTTGTAATTTTTTTCTGTACTACTGTCAGCTGACACTACTACTAAGATTTGAGCTGCATGGCTTGAATTAATAACTTCTATAACCTCATTATTGGGGTTGTCAAAAGTACCAAAAATAACATACTAATTGATACTAAAACTAGTATCAAAAACTAAATCTAAACTGAGAGGTCTCGAGGCTGACTCCATAACATGCACTTGTTTTTCATAATCGGTTTGTCTTTTCCTGTTATCTTGTCTCTTTGTAATTATGTAAATATATTTTTTATTTGCTGCTGGCACTTGGCCAGGACTCCCTTGAAAAACAAGTTTTTAATCTCAATGGGACTTTCCTGGTTAAATAAAGGTTAAATAAAGTAAATAAAATAAAATCGAAACTAGATACTCATTTGAGCAGGTATCGATAATAAAAAGACACATTCACAGGACAGTAATGAGCCTTTCCTGAAAAGCTTTATATACAAGTATAAGACACATAGACTAGTATACGCTCATGAATGACTATGGAATCTACCTGGATGACAGGGATTACACAGGTAAAAGGCCACATGGGAAAATCACATTCTTTTGTCTAAAGAGTTTTTATTATCGTCATGGTATCGGACTCAGTATTGGGTATTGAGTCTAATCCTTAGTATCGAAATCAAGTTTGAAATTTTAGTATCGTGACGACACTGCTCATACTCAACATAAACTTACTAATGTGTTTTAGTCAATTTTTTGTTTATGACATGCCTAATTATGATGGCTCTCACCAGGACTGGAGCTGCGCCCTGGTCCACTCGAACTTGTGGTCTGGGTGCCTGAAGCCAGTGAGCCCAGGGAACAGAGGGTTGAACTCAGAGTTTGGGGCGCTGATGATGACATGTACAGGGGCCATGTATCCAAACAGGACCTCTGAGAAGTGTTCCACATCGCAAAGAAGCAAGTGCTCGATACTGACGGAAGAACAAACACAAGGGTCAAATCATAAATTAAAAGGGGCTGTACTACATTTTTTTCATGTAAAAACATTTGTTTTACCCTGGTACAGATATATTGGAAAAGTAGCTCTTGGAGTCAAAACTAGTAAGCATATAATTACAAGGTGTTTTTATTGTCTGCAAACCAGGAAAATAATGGCGGATTGTGTTAGCATGCTGAATCCACACTGGTCTCTGAAAATTGTGAAAAGCAATTATAAACTCATTGCTGTGAATAATTAGGATGCTTGGAATGCATAAGGTAAGTGAGGAATAACTTTGGACCACTGCAAACCGTTTAAAATGAAGTAGCCCTCTTTTTTCATGTTTTCGAGACAGTAAAAATTAGATGATAAATAAATTGTAACAGGTAGTAAACACTCTTCCAGAATGTTACATAGTGCAGCTTTAAAGCCTAGTTTAGTATTTGGCTATTTGCTGATACTTTATCCTGGGGAAAAAGTAGTTTGGGAGAGTACTGCTGCAGTACTGTGTAACTAACGCCTTCCTTCCTTATGTTTGTGTTTCTGGCGCCCTCATGTGGCTCACAGCTCTACACTGAAGGCCAGGTGGAACACTTAGAGGCGGGCGTCTGGTTCAGTCACAGACCCCTAGTACAGCTCCACACACAGCTGCTCAAAGCCAGGCCGCAGGTAGCCTGTGGACAGAAGGTCCATAGCATGCCTAAGGAAACAACAAGGAGGCAGTTTTTCACTTATCGTTCAGTAAATGAAAGTTGGAACTAGAGCTGCAACGATTAATCGATAATCATAGTTGTATTTAGATCAAACACAACTATGAAGTAGTAGAAGTAAATTATTTGACTCTGAGGGGTCAAATAATTTACTCCTATGACTAGTTATCCATACCAAGTACTACAGTTATTCTTTTATTTATGTATTTTTTGCAGCATGTTTTTTTTTTTTTTTACAATATTGTAAATTTTTTAAAAACTGTTCACTGGGACTATCCTACTTCATGGGAACTATCAGTGGCAGTAGTAGTCAGAATACTTTTTTTTGTAACTGTATTGTATTCTGGTACAGTTAGTTTCATTTGTTGGTGTTCAGAAAATAGTTATTTTCCTGAAATCAAAGGAATACATTGCAGTGCTTGATCACACAATTTAGATTTGAAACTGCACATAATTAGTCATAGTAAATCCATAATGAAAGTAAAACTACTTTAAACCTTAACCTAAACCTTTAAACCTTAGAAGTATTCTTCCCGTCACTGCATTTTCTGTTAAGCCTATATCTTGTGGATTAACTACTGTAAATGACTTTTCTTTTCCTTTTTTTTTTTGTATATATATTTATCTTGGCAGTTATCTAGGGTGTCTGCTAAAATAAAATAATTTATGACCACCTTTTTTCTTTGACTTTTGCTCCATTGATGTCGACTCCCACCAAATGTTCAATTTCACGGAAAAATTTGAGCTGTTTCAGGAGACTGCATTCAATACAACCCAGATCCATCACATGGAAATAAAAAAAATACGTTAAACTGATTTAAACGCAAAAAAAACATAACGCTGCTTTACAACACTCAATGCATGTCTAAAGTAAAAACATTAGCTTACAGTTAGCTTATACAAATGTAGCATCTACCAAATCTTTTACCAAAAAAACTAAAATATATGTTTATAACTTACTTTTTAGTTTTGTATTTCTTAATAAAATAAATGACAAACTGGTGTCTTTATTTGCGAATCGGTGGGTTGAAAAACGGCTCCATATTTAGGTAAAGTTTAGACAAAATTAGACATTTCAATCCAAGACACAGGGTCAGGGTCAAAGGTCACGTTTCCGTTTTCCAGATTTGAAAGAAAGTTCAATCAAAATCAGATTCAAAATACCTGAATCGATATATAAATATAGATAAGCTGTGTTTTTACTTATAACATGTTTCATCTTCAACAGATGAGGGGGTTGTGTTATGATGCCCTCTGCTGTTTTGTCTCATACACTGCACTTTTATATTTGTGCCATGTTTATTTCAATATATTCTTTAGTATTTATTGTCGGATAAGGACAATTACCGATAGACATTTGAAGTTCAATAAATATAACTACTACTATTATTACTACTGCTACTACTAGGCCTATTGGAATGTCCCACAGTAGCCTATAGCATTATGTAATTATTCAGTTACTGGTGTAAAAAAAAAACAACAAACTTACAAACACGCCTAGTCTCCAAGGAGCTCAAGATAACTTTAATGCCATACTGTGAAACATCTAGACAAAGCAGTAACATGAAGCAAAACCAAGCAGGTGGCACACCTTTCACCAGAAAAGTTACATAGTGCAGCTATGAACCAATTTTATTTTCTCTCGGTGCAATTTTTATTGTAGTGATGCAGTCTATTGCAGATTGCTACTGCAACAGATAGACCATTGTAAGCACTGTTCCCTCTAAGCTGCGCGCATGCGCAATTGCGCACTGCTGACACGGTCTCCGCGCACAGAAAATCTGTGCTGCGCACAAAAAAATCGAACCGGAATTGAAAATAAAATAAACACACAACAATTCATTCTGCGCTATTTTTCAATGTGATGCTGGAAAAAATGTTCATTGTACAAAGATAAGCAGTATAATAAGCAAAGAGTGTTAATACAGAGGTAATAAAGAGGCATTGATATTTGCAACAACACCAAAAGGGGGCACTGTGGAGGAGGAAACCTGGTTTTCTTAACTAACTGTACTGACTATTTTCTGATAGATTTAACAGTGTTTTGCCATTTTGAAAGAGATTTATGGATTTCAACTTGCTGTTACTGTATGCAACCTGCATATTTCAGCTGAGTTCTTCTCTCAGACTGAAACACTCTGTTCCCACCTTGCGATGTCATCAAGTGGCAATAATCCATACAGGTTCACTGCAATCATTTGGATAATTTGCAGCACTGGAATTGCCAAACTTGAATCTACATCTACTGTTTTAGCTTCGTTGAAACTTCTTCTCTCGTCAGTACATCAGATATTGTACTTTTTCTAGCAAAGGCATTTTTTTTGTAATCAAATTAAGGTCATTGT